>NW_006399889.1:5233887-5235006 GCF_000299155.1 Elephantulus edwardii | reverse complement strand
ACACACACACACACACACACACACACACACACACACTTATTGGAGCATTATTCACAAGAATAAAGAGATAGAAACAATCCAAGTGGCCATCAAGGAATGAATGGAAAGATAAACTATGGTACATTCACATAATAGAGTACTATGCAACCCTGAAAAACAATGACAAACTTAGTAAACACTACATAACATGGATGAGTCTCAAAAATATTATGCTCAACAGTCAGACACTGAAGGAAAAATAACATCACTGTGATCAGATACTAAAGAAAGGTTTTATATAGAGAGTATCATTCTAGTATGGCTACCAGGAAGGAAAAGAGGGTGTATAAAATTAAGTAATAAAACAAACAGGTTCATCCTAGAGAGAGTGAAACCAGGCTGCTTCTTAGAGGCCGCTCTAACATAATTTGGGCAGGTTGCAAAGAGGGACCAGCCCTTGGAGAGGGCCATCATTCTTGGAAAGGTGAAGGGATAGTGCAAAAGAGGAAGACCCTTGATGAGGTAGATTGACTCAGTGACTGGGGTGATGGTGGTAGGTGTGTCAGAGATAATAAGGTTGGCTCAGGATAGAGCAGGGTTCAGAGCCGTTGTACATAGGGTTGCTATTAGTTGCAATCAACTCGATGGAACATAACAACAACAATAACTATAACAATAAATATTAAAATGAGTGAAAGAACAAACAATGTGAGATGAATAGGCGATCAGATATTTTACATATTAGAATTTAACTGATGTTACAGAACAAAATATGCATGAATTATTGACATAAATAACCATATACTTTGTAAACTGTCATTCAAATAACAATAAAGAAATAGGTTTGGTACATTGAACACCAATGACTGAAGAACAGAAGAGATATTGGATGATGCCAAGGATATCAGAAATGAATAAAGTATAAGGTCATTAAAAATACAGGATAAAATAAAAAGACTAAAACAGATGTCAGGAGAGACTTGCTCTTCTAGGTAGAATTAACTAGAATTAACTTAGAAATGATGTGTAATGTTTTCATTATGTGCAGTCAAATCACTTGTGACTGATAGCTATTTTATATACAACAGCTCTGAACCCTGCTCAATCCTGTGCCAACATTTTTGTTACTGACACACCTAC
>NW_006399889.1:5225819-5233092 GCF_000299155.1 Elephantulus edwardii | reverse complement strand
AGAGCCCAACCTTCTGGATGATCTGTTCCACATATATATTGAAAGGGTATGGAGATAGGACATATCCTTGGCACACACACTTCCCCAATTTAAACCATATAATTTTCCTTGTTTTGTTCTGAGGACTGCATCTTGGCCAAAGTATAGGTTTCACATAAGCACAATCAAGTGTTCTGGGATACCCAGTCTTCTCAAAGTTAGCCACAATTTGTTGTGATCCACACAGTCAAATGTTTTTGCATATTCTATGAAACACAGACATTCCTCTGGTACTCTCTTTCAGCCAGGATCCATATAACATTAGTTATAGTATCCCTAGTACCATTGCCATTTCTAAACTCAGCCTGCACAACTGGCAGTTCTCTGCTGATATTCTGTTCCAGTCTTTTTTGAATAATTTTTAGCAGAATCTTGCTTGCATGTGATATCAATGATACTGTTTTATAATTTCTGCATTCTGTCATGTTACCTTTCTTTGGAATGGGAAAAATATAGATCTCTTCCAGTTAATTGGTCATGTGGTTTTCCTCCAGATTTCTTGGCACAACTTGGTGAGTGCATTCAGAGCAGTGTCTGTTGCAATGTCGATTGTCATGCCGTCAATACCTGAGGTCTTGTTTTTATTTGCTAATTCCTACAGAGCAGCTTGAACACCTTCCTTCATCACCACAGGCTTTTGCTCATATGTTAGGCATTGTTAAGAGAGAAATGTAATGCACAAATATTGACATACAAGGTATTGGTGAAATGAGATGGACTGGCATGGGATATTTTGAATAGATAATCATATGGTCTATTATGCTAGAGATGAAAAAGTGATGAAAAATGGGGTTGCTTTTATAACTAAAAATTAGTTTCTTGATCTATCTTGAAATGCAATGTTGTTAGTGACAAGATAACATCCATACTCATACAAGAAAGTCCAGTGAAAACCACTATCATTCAAATACATACATCAACAACTAGAGCCAAAAAGGAGGAAATAGAAGATTTCAAACAACTTTTGCAGTCAGAAATCGATCTAACATGCAATCATGATGCATTAATAATAATGGGTGACTGGATAACAAAAACTGGAAAAAGGGAAGAAAGATCAGTACTTGGAAAATATGGACTTGGTGACAGAAATGAGGCTGGAGACAGAATGATAGAATTCTGTACAATCAATGAACTATTCATTGTGAATACTTTTTATAAAAACCATAAACACAGACTCTACACATGGATTTCACCTGATAATATGTATAGGAGTCGATTGATTACATCTGTTGGAAGAATCGCTGGAGAAAATATCAGCTGTGAAAACTAGGCCAGGTGCTGACTGTAGAACAGACCACCAACTACTCATATGCAAGTTTCAGCTGAAGTTAAAAAAGGTTAAATCAAATCCACAGGAACCAAAATTTGACCTTGAGTCTATCCAACTTGAATTTCAAAACCATCTCAGGAACAGATTGGAGACCTTAAAAACTAATAAGGGAAGACCAGATGAGCTCTGGGAGGATATCAAGAATATCATCCATGAAAAATGCAAAAGGTCATTACAAAGACAAGGAAAGAAGAAAAGACCAACCAATATGGATGTCAGATGAGACTGATAATTACACTAGAGTGAAGCTAAAGCAAAGGGGGGAAAATCAAGAAATTAAAGACCTGAACAGAAGATTTCAAAGGGCAGCATGGGAAGACAAAGCAGAATATTATAATGAAATGTGCAAAGAGCTGGAGTCAGAAAGTCCAAAGGGCCAAACTCACTTGGCATTTAAGCTGAAGGAACTGGAAAATAAATTTGAGCCTGAAGTTGCAATTCTTTAGGATATGAGCAGAATATTAAATAATCTAGGAAGTATTAAAAGAAGATGGAAGGAGCATATAGAGTCACTGTACCAAAAGGAATTGGCTGACACAGAAGAATTTCATGAGGTCCTTGGAGAAGGACATCATGCTCGGAAGGGTGGATGGACAGCTCAGGAGAGGAAGGCCCTGTATGAAATGGATTGATAAAGTGACTGAGGCAATGGGGGTTGGTATGTCGGAATTAGTGAGACTGGCTCAGGACAGGGAAGAATTCAGAGCTGCTGTACATAGGGTTACTATAGGTTGCAGGTGACTCAATGACATATAACAATAACAACAACATACTCTATTGGATGGTTTTTATTTAAGCCTCTTGTTTAGAGTCAGTAAGACCTCAGGGAGGGCCTTTGTATTTAAAAGTTGGTTGTTACTTTATTTCGGAGGAACATTCTTTTTTTAATATTATTTTTTGTGTGTGTACCGTCAAATCAGATCTGACTGGTATAAGAGAAGATTGTCTCACCTTCTCTAGCAAAGGGTATAGTTGATGTGAACCACTTGTCTCTGGGATTTCAGTGCAGCTTCTTGCCCCTAGGCCACCAGAGTTCGCCTGAAGGAACATTCTTCGAAGTGGTACAGCACTCTTCTGTCAATATGTTGTACTGAGGTAACTTGGCATTGCTGTGATGCTGAATCTTGTGCCATTGGTGTGTCAAATGGCATAATGATTACTCATGGTGGACAGTGTTTGGTGAAGCTCTCAGTTTAGGACAGGTTTGGAAGCAGGAGTGGCAGCCACTTGGAAACTCTATGAACTTTGAGAAATGACGATAGTTATAGAAAGGCTTCAGGTCTTTTGTGCATAGGGCCACTATGAGTAGTGCTCAACTCTATGGCAAAAACTCTATGGGCAAAACATTAAATGACACAGGAGGAATAAAGGTAAAATGGAAAATGAAAGGAATATACAGTCAATTTACCAAAAATAATTGCTAAAAAAATTGCTTGGCATTCAACCATTTCAAGAGGCATCATCTCAACAAGAATGAATGGTATTGGAGGAAGAAGTCCAAGCAGCACTGAAGGCTCAAGGAATATCAATTGAGGGAGTATTACCAGTTGAGATCTTTCAATAACTTAATGCAATGCAAAAAAATGTTTACTCATTTTTATCAATAAATCTAGAAGACAATGACCTGCCCTATTCACAGAGATAGATCTATGTATATATCTCAAAGAGAGATGGCCTCACAGGATGCAAAATTAGAAACAATATTAATATCACATGAAATTAAGATTATGGCGGAGACCACTTTAAGATGGTTGAAGTAATATATTAACAGGAAATTACAAGAAGTTCAGGCCAGATTCGGAAGAAGACATAGCACGAAGGACGTTATTGTGTATATCAGATGGTTGTGGCTGAGAGTAGAGAATATCAGAAAGTTCAGTAAATGTGCTTTGCAAATCATTGGACAATGTGCTCCTGACAAATTATGGACAATAATGAGAAGAAAGATAATTTGAAATACTTAATTGTGCTCATGCAGAACTTGCATAGAGACCAGAAAGTGGGTATTCAAACAAACAAGTGGATAATTTGCATACAGTGTGATTGAAAAGCAGAAAAAAAATGTGCATTAAGGATATATCCTTTCACCACACTTATCCAATTTGTATGCTGAGAAAATAATCTGAGGAAATTTACCTAAATTAAGAATAACATGGCATCACAATTAGAGAAACGCTCATTTAAACTTTGAATACACAGAAAGTAAAACCTTCCTTGCTGAAAGTGAAGACCTGAAATACTAAATGATGAAGGTCAAGGTCTACAAACCTCAACAATTTTGTTGGTTTGTACCTCAATAGGGAGAAAACAAAAATCTTTACAACTGGACTAATAATCAGGGTTATGATAAAAAGAAGAAACACTGAAACTGTCAAGTATTTAATTTATGGGATTCACAATCAATACTCATTGAAGAAGCATTCAGGAAATCCAAACTATGTCTTTAAGAGAGCTAATCTGTCACTGAAGAGCTTTTTAAAGTGTGGAGAAGAAAGATGTCACTTTGAGGATTTAGGTGTGATGGAACCAAGGCATGATCTTTTCAACCTCTTTATATGCATATGAAAGCTGGATAATGATTAGAGAAGACCAAGAAGATAATTTATGTCTTTGAATTATAGCAGTGAGGGAGAATATAGACTAAACTAGGGGTGAAGAGAAGAACAAACAAATCTGTCTTGATTTAGAATGAGCCTTAGACAAGAGGATGGTAAAAATCCATCCCATGTATTTTGGACATATTAACAGAAGAGACCAGTTTTAGAGAAGAACATTACACTTAGTAAATTAGAGTCTTGGAGATAGGATGAACTGACTCAGCGGCTTTACAAGAGTGGCCTCAAACAATGGCAATGAATGTGAGGATGGTACAAGACCCATAAGTGTTTCTTTCTGCTAAAGAGAGGGCTGCTATTGTCAAAATCAACTCAGTGGAACTGAACTATATATTTTTTTGCTGTTACTTTCCAACAGGAGTTACAACATACAGCAAACAACCTTGTAGGGCAATAGAACTGGTCTCACAGGGTTTAGCAGAGGCTCTTATCATCCCTAGAGAAGTTTTGTTAGGTCTTTTCTCCTGCAGAGCAGCTAGTGTGGTCAAACTGTAGAGTTCTATTTGACACATGAGATCACCATGAGTTGAAATTGACTCAATTGCAACTGGTATAATGAAGCAAGTTTAGGACTTAATTTCAGAGATGAAGAATCTAAATTTGCATCTCTCAGAAGACCAGATTCATACGGGGTAAGGAGTGAAGGAGAGGCACAAATTAATTCATTCACACGTGCATGCATTCCTTCATGTGCTTAACTTAGCACCAATTCTGTTTCAGGTTCTGAAGATACAGAGGCCAGGTGGATGACAATCTCCTGCTCCTTGGGATTCAGAACATAAGAGGGCAATTAGTGCAGCACATCAAATAATCAGTTAAAAATGTGGATGACTCATAACAAGCAACATTTACTGAGTAGGCATTGTGATTATACCCAGAACAGAGGACTGGTAAACTCTTCAGCTGAACTGCAAATCTGCATTAAGGTATTCAACCCACATTTCACAAAAATAGAAAGGATCCCTAATTAGTTCTGAGCAGTCCCTAAGCAGTTGTCAGAACAGAGCAAGGAAACACTTCATGATTCAAAATCAGGAAGGAAGTGCATCAGGGATGCATCCTGTCTTCATACCGTTTTCCATCTTATGCAAAACAGATCATTCAGAAGGCTTGACTTAATGAGGAGGAATTTGGCATCAGGATTGGAGGCAAGACTCCTCAACAACATGTAATATGCAGATAACACAACTTTGCTTGGAAAAACTGAGGAAGACCTGAAGCACCTGCTTCAGGAGGTCAATGACTGCAGTTTTCAATGTGAATTGAAGCTCAACATCAGGAAAACAAAGATTCTCACTACTGTGCCAATTAGAAAATCAATTATAGATGGAGAAGAGATTGTTAACAATTTCAGCCTGCTCAGTTCCACAATCAACACTCTTGGCACCAGCAGCCAAGAAATAAAATAAGTTGCATTAGGAAACTGCTGTCAGGGACCTCTCCAGAGTGCTGAAGAGCAATGATGTCAGGCTAGAGACTAAGGTGTGTCTGATCCAGTCTATGGTCTTTGAAATTACTTGCTATGCATCAGAGAGCTGGACAATGACGAAAGATGACAAAATAATTGATACCTTTGAGCTGTGGTGCTGGAGAAAAGTATTGAACATACCATAAACTACCAAGAGAATTAACAGTTTTGTCATGGAAAGGTGAAATCAAGTTGCTCCTTAAAGGCAATAATTCTGAAGCCCCATCTCACACACTTTGGGCATATTGGCAGAAGGCACCAGCCCTTGAAGAAGGACATAATGCTTGGAAGGGTGGAGGGACAATGCAGGAGAGGAAGACCCTGGATAAAATGGATTGACACAGTAGCTGGGGTAATGGGCGTAAATGTGTGAGAGGCAGTGAGACTGGCTTATGAACTATTGTGCATAGAGTCACTATGAACTGCAGTTGACAAGATGGCATATAACAACAACAAAAATCAATTCTACCCAATAAATAGACTCAGCAAGCTGTTCTATGAGAGAAGGATGGCCAATCTCCTCCTATGTGATTTCTTGCCTCTGGAAAACCTGCTAGAGAATTAGTTATGAGTAGGTTCGAACGCAACAGCATACAATAACTTTTAATTAAAAGGAGTTTTTTATTTTGTACATTCAGTGGTCACAACAATGGGCTCAACATAGATCGATTGTGAGAATGGCATCTCGTTCTGTTGCAGAAAGTGTCAGTTTGAGTTGGAATTGTTTTGATAGAACCCATCTGGGGGGAAAATTGAAGGAAAAGTTATGTTTAATTTTTGTATAGTTTTATTAGGTATTTAGGCAATGTTCACAGTCAATTCCTACTTTGTTGTGGTTTGATTTCTGTACTTTGGCAAGGCAGGGGAGTTTTTTTTAATTGTTCCTCTGTATTTCCCCCACCTCCCCGAATTTGACATGCCACCTATATAGTCCTTTTGTAATCACCATACTGTTATTATTTTTTGTTGTGAGGTTCTTAATATACAGAGATAATTTTTATCTAGATATGAACTCACTTATGACATTCCCCATTTTTCATAATAAAAAATTATATTATATACACATATATTTAAAATACCTTTTCCTTTAAAATCCAACTTGTGTTTGATAGTATAAATATTTTGGCACCAGGAAAGCCTTTTTCACAGGCTGGTGGCATTTAGACTATTTTACTGTGATGGCATCAGCTCAGAAAGCTTATTGGAATTTACAAATAGATTTGGTTTACATTTTACTTGGCAAATCAGAATGAGGGCAATAATTAAGTAGAAACGTGACTCAAAGCTGTAAGAAGTACTTATTGATTCAGATCATGGAGATTCTAGAGTGATCAAAGCAAACATCCATCTCTCTCTTCATCTAGAGTTCAATGGGTTAAGTGGTATTTGTCTCAGATCTTGTCATCAGCTTCGTCTCTTTGTAATGAAGAAAACAATTAACAACTCTGTTCGTTCACTGTTAGTATATAGTGTATTAATTAGCAAAATCACCCAATTAATATTGCTTAGTAAAATATACCACTTGTTTTTCTCCTTTTCTCATCTGTTTGAACACAAAACATTGTCACTTGAAGTAGGTTTTCTGGTATTCAAAACTACTGGCATAACATGCATTTGGTAGCATGATGTATTTACTATTTTTATTAATTCATTATATCATTTAATTATAAATTTTTACTTATAGATATGCATACAAAAATGTCTTATATCTTTATAAATTTCTGTGACTCAGAAAAGTTAAATAATTGTCCAAAGAAACACAAGTATAGTTAGTTGTTGTTGTTGTTGTTATGTGCCGTCGAGTCGCCTGCGACTCATAGC
>NW_006399889.1:5224076-5224614 GCF_000299155.1 Elephantulus edwardii | reverse complement strand
CAGTGACTGGGGTACTAGGGATGGGTGTGTCAGAGGCAATGAGATTGGCACAGTATAGAGCATGGTTTAGGGCTGTTGTACATAGGGTCGCTATGAGTTGCAAACGACTTGATGGCACATAACAACAGCAACAACAATGCTTAATGGTCTCTTGCAAATGAAAAAATGTCATAAATGTGGTTATATACAAAGTTAGATATATTATCATTGTTTAAAATAGTGAGATATTAGAAGCAATATAATACCTCAGCAGTCAAAAAGTGGTTATAATGATTTAGATGTACAAGACAACATTATTTTACTCACATATATGCATGAATATACATGTAAGGGTGTAAAAAAGAAGACTGTCAAAATAGACTAAGAAAATCAGTTTTTTAAAAAAACAAATTTGGGATGAGTAATTCTAAATTTTTTTGTACATTTGTATTTTTAATTGCCTAACTGGTGATTGGGACATGGAATGTGAGAACCATGAATGTAGGAAAATTAGATATTGTTGAGGAAGAAATGGAACACATAAATATTGACATACTAG
>NW_006399889.1:5219869-5223976 GCF_000299155.1 Elephantulus edwardii | reverse complement strand
CATTTCCCTCCTGGGAAAAAGAGTGAGTAGAGTCCTCTGAATAAAAGTAGTTCAGGTGTTATAAATAAGATCCAGTTCTGCATGTATTTGGAAGTTGAATTTGTAGGTAAGTCAAAGCAGATGCTTAGAGCTCTTTTTAACCAGCTAATTTTTGGAAGTATATCACTTGGCTTTTCTTTCTTAGATTTTTATGGTTAAGAGGCAATGTTCTAAACTCTTTGTATAACTATTTTTATGGAAAAGCTTATGATATATATATATATAATCCATATCTCTACCTATCTCTATCTATTGCATTTAAAAATTTAAGAACAACTCTTAGTTTGTAAGACCATACAAAATCAAGGTGGCAGGCTAGATTTGATATACAGGCCATAGTTTGTCTATCTCTAAGGTATTCTAGAAATATGTCATTGGCCAGTCTCTATCATAATACTGTGCTACATTTAATATCATATCACATATTATGACCACAGTGTTAGCTATCAGTTTATTGTCTGTCCTTCTTCAGTAGAGCAGGGGCCTTGCTTGTCTTGCTCACATCTATATATCCAGTGCTTCGGAGGGTGTCACATTTGTTTAACAAATATTAAATTCCAAGACACATTACATGCTCTTTGGGGACAAGGCTATCACAATATCATCTTTCTGCAACTCAGTGTGGGAGATTATCTTGATTGCATTTTTAAAAACTACTGAATAATAATGGATAAAGAATTCTTTTAATTTAGCCTAGATTGCTATGAGTCATAATCAATGCTATAACAATGAGTTGGTTAATATGACTTAACAAAATCTCCCTTAAAATGGACTGCTCTATTTTCAAAGGAAACTAGAGCAAACCCTTCTACTTCATGAATTTAACATTTGTAGTTGCATTTCTTTGCAGGTGACATGGAAGTTCATAACATGAAATAATTTGCAATTTTGCTGAGAGCTTAATTTGAATTCTAGTGGCCAGTGAACAGAATCTAGTCTCTAAAGACAATAACAAAACCAGCATGCAGCCTCAGATGTGTGCATTAGGGGGTGAAGTGCGGCTCCCTGTACCATCTTATCATCCTGTGAGTATGTATTATGTGTGTGACGTTTATTTTTCTTCTACTAGAAAGCAGATAAACCATCCCTAAAATGAAGACAACTTCTAGAACTGATGAGGTAAGTGAAATAGTCTAAAAAAATATTCATTCTTAATCAGAAAATAGACCTTTTGGATATAGAATTAAATTCATTGGTGACTAGAAGCTATGATAAAAACAATTCAGCCATATGTTCTTTATGAAATTTAAAAAAAGAAAAACTTTGGGAAATGAATTCAGTATTTCAGCCAGGACAAAAACTGATCATTAAGTGAAAGTTGAGTCATTTAATGTCTTAGTTTTATGAAAGTTCATTTTGTAGGGGAAATTTATTATATTTATGAATTTGGGCAATTTCAAGGGTTTTAAGAACAGTCTCAAATGAGTTAAAGAACTTATTGTTATTTAATGAGCTAGCAGGGAGTTGCCATCTTCATAAACAAAAGAGAGAGAGATTAACCTTCAAAAGGAATTAATGAATTAGTATATAAACACTGGCAGAATTTAAAAGTAAAAGATACTTTGTTCCTATTTTTTTAAGTATTCATTTCTTGGCTCTTTCCTCAACAAAACCCCCTTTGCACTTATTTTCATTACTGTGGATTCTTGGTCCTTTCCCCTCAATTCTCCAGCCAGCCATTTTCCCCTGGAAATGTTCTACCATTAACAAATGCCTTAGTGTTTAATTTCCTCTCTGAAAGTTCAGAAAATTCATAGACAATGTCTAATTATTAGCTTGCACAGTAAGACCTGTGTCAACATTGTTACATTTTGCATAATTTAATGGACAAAATTTGTTTTAGTTAAATACCATCAGACTAATTTACTCTGGATCAATGGGCAAGCTGGTAACAATTAAATAATGACTAAGTGTAGACATAATCTAGTCTAAGGGCAAAACCCTTTCATTCTAAATGGCCAAAGAGCAGGGTAATAGTTTGATGAGTGAACTATTTTGTGTTTCATCAATAGTTTTTTTTTTTTTGCATCTCTTTCCATTTCCCCACCTCAATACATCCCGCCATTCAGTCAATAGTTAGCTAGTTATCGAATTAAAATATTGTTCTCTGTTCTTATATTCCTATCTGGGTTTCTAGGTCCTCCCTCCTCCCATCCAGTTAGAGTCTGGTAGGGTCACGGCCCTGTTCTCAGGGATATATGACTCAGCTCTTTGGCTTCCTCTTCAACTCTCCATTTCTAATCTTCACTCTAGACAGTATTTAACTCAGAAAAACTGTCTAATTGTATATTCTTTCAAATAAAAATGTTTTCTATTAGATCCTAAACTTTTGAAATTCTAAATTCAGCATTGTACTCTTGTTCTGAGTTCATATCCATTGATTCAAATATGACAGAATTAAACAGGGACTTTTGTTGTTCACTGAAGTTCCCAGGTCTATAGCAGTGCCTGGAACATAAGAGGTCCTCGGAAGATAATTGCTTCATTAAAGTATTAAATTAATTTGCTTTTTAGTGTGGGCCAAGGAACAGTAGAATGAACCCTTAAAAGTAACCTAACTGTAATGGAAAGTCTTAGCCTGGTCCCTAACTCTAACTCTTCTTGGTTCCAAAGGAGGAAACAAGAAATAGCAGAGAAAGAGTGCTCACATTGAAAAGCTATGAGACCAGAACTAGGAGCATCAGAAAAGTAAACTATGTATCTATATGACTGGGACTTGAAGCATGATGGTGACTCTGGGACCTCTGTGGAGGACAGGGTGGACTAAGGTTCAGGACTTGGACAGAGGAAATTTCCTCACAGTCTGAAGATTTAACCCACTTTTCATAGTAGTGCTATATTTCATACTCCATATTGCCAGTTAAAATAGTTGAGATTATGGGGGTTATTGCCACAACACAAACATCTCTTTCTTGTTGATAAAAGATAACTTTTAAGATTTACTCTCTCAAAACAAAAGTGCTAACTAACCTTGAGGGAAGCTGAATATTAAATTTAATATTAATAATAAACCAAATGCTGTGTCAGGATATGAGGGAGGTTTAATACAAGCTGAAGGTCACCTTGTGGCACTAAGGTGTTCCCTAAGAGTCAACATTGTTCTTAGTTTGTATTAACTGAATCCCTCCCTCCTGAGATTAGCATAAAAAGGAACTTAGCCTTATCTGCAAAAGACTTCACCATTATCCTTTGTTTTTATCTTGTACTTCCTTATAATTTTACTTTGTCTACCATCCTTATGATTCTCAATAAATACCCAGAGAGGCATGGCTTGATGCCTTCAGTCATGGGAACTGTTGGCCCCCTTTTTTCACACTCTCTATTCTATCTCATTCCTGGTAGTCTGTCTCATTCTTAATAATTATAAAAATACTTTACCCTTGGTCTGCAACATGATGACCTCACCACTACTCTTCTGTCACTTTTCCACTCTATGGTGGCTTGCATTTTGTTGTGATACTGGAAGCTGCATCATTGATATTTCAGATACCAATATAGTCACCCATGAAATGAGGGTTAGGTTTGGCATAGTGAAGTGTAGATCACATGTTCACATCACGTCAGCTCAGGGCTCAGCTTCATGTTTTTACTCTGCATGTGACTCATACAAAGGGAGCACTCATTCTCTAGACTGTCACGGTACCTATAGCATTAGAACAGGAAGAGGGGTTTGACATCTGCCTAGAGATAGTACACATTCTTCATTGACTAATATCAGTTAAATAGTTTCATTAATTTTAAGGATGTATGTGCCCAGGACATAGAAGAATATAATGAAATCACATATGAGCAAGAGCCTATGGTGATGAAAGAAGAAATTCAAGCTGCTTTGAAGGAAATAGCAAAAAATAAGGCCCCAGGAATAGATGGTATACCAATTGACATATTTCAGCTAACAGATGCTGCCATAGACGTGCTCACCGAGTTGTGCCAAGAAATCTGGAGAACAACCACTTGGCCAATTGACTGGAAGAGATCTATATTTGTTCCCATTCTGAAGAAGGGTGACCCAACAGAGTGTGGAAACTATAGAATAATATTATTGATTTCACATGCAAGCAAGATTCT
>NW_006399889.1:5204631-5218479 GCF_000299155.1 Elephantulus edwardii | reverse complement strand
TGACTACCAAATCTTTAGTAGTATAGAACTGAAGACTTTTTCTGGGTAGATTAAATGTCAAAAGTTTTCATATCTGAAATCATGCCAACATATGTGTGGGAGAACGGAGGTCCAAACGCCTTCAGAACACACTAATGTTAACATCACCTTATGTATTAATTACTAAAACATTCTTTTTGGCTCATTTACTCCATTGTATTTTTGGATAGTGAGTACCTTCTTCTAAGATTTTGGCAATAGAAGATGGAGGAATTTCATAAAGTATTGGATAGTATTTTATATTTTGTTAAAGTGTCAAATCAAAGTTTAAAGATAATTTAGTAATGTTAAAATTAGCATTAATATGACAATACAGCTCTTCTGTATGGAAGGAAACATGAGATAACTGAGTTAATTTGGAAAGTTTTAATAATGAAATTAAAATAAGAGTAAGCCTGGATCTTTGGATATGATTGATGCAACGTGAATCCTCTCTTCAGTCACCCTAATTCAACTTTATCCACTAAGATCTAGCCCTTTGTTGCTATGTATACTTGCACATTGTGCCACCTCTTCCTTATTCCAAGGATATAAATAATGTCTGGGAGACTGGAGGATCATTTTAAAGAGCTCCAAAAACATGAATCGTTTTTGCCTGCATCTTTTTCACTGGCTATAATCCACTGGGACTATTCACACATCAGAACATAGATCTAGGTGTTGGTGCTTAGCATGATGATGTCAGTCTATTGTATGCACATACCATGTAGTCTATTGTCTGCAGACAGCATATTTTCTTTATCTATTGTCTGCTGATGGATGTTTTAGTTGTTCCCATCTTTTGACTATTATAAAAAAATGTTACAATGAACACTGACGCATAGGCTTCTGTTTGTGTTCCTGCTTTTACTTGTTCTTAGCTAGGATTTTTACCTAGGATTGAGATTGCTAGGTCATATGGTAGTTCTATGTTCAACTTTCTGAGGAATTGCAAGACGATTTTACACAGCGGTTTTGTGGTTTTTGTATTTTTATTAGTAATGCTTAAGAGAGCTCTGGTGGCCAGCAGGTCTCATGGCTGAGTGGCTATGAGGCATTTTCGACTCCATGGCACATAATAACAACAATACCAACAATATTTGAGAGATTATTTCAGTTTCTCCAGAATCTTGCCAGTATTACTTTTTTTAAAAAAATCATTGCTATTATTATGTGATGTTTTTGTTGTTATCCTGTGCCATCGAGTCACTTGCAATTCATAGTGATCCTATGTACAACAGCCCTGGTTGTTGTTCTATCTTGAACCAACTTCATTGTTTCTGACACACCTACCAGCATGACCCCAGTCACTGAGTCAATCCATCTCACCCAGTGTTTTCCTCTCTTGTGCTGTCCCTCCACCCTTTGAAGCATGATGTTTCTCTCCAAGCAACATGCCCAAAGCATGCCATATAGAGCTTCAAATTCCTTTGCCTTTGGTCTGAAAAGCAATGTATCTAAATTTTTAAAATAAACTAGTATTTAAAAAAATATACTTGCTTCCAAGGAGCAACCAAGGTGAACCTGTTTTTTCTCTTAGCAGCCCCCCGGTATATTCCATTCCTAGTGGTAAGAACCTCTGTTGCAATTCTGAAGGCACAAGGTTAGAATCCACCAGCTGCCCCTTGGAAGAAGGATAGGTAATCTCTTGTGCTATAACTGCCTCTGAAAATTCACTGGAGGGTCACCTATGAGTCGGTTTCTGACTCGATTGTACACAGCAAGAACACAACCACCTTGATGGCCTGATGGCAAGAAGTAGTAATGTCAATTCTAAGCCATGTAGTTTGAATCCACTGGCCGCCCATGGGAGAAAATGTGAGATCTTTTCTCATGAGATTTAAAGCCTCTGAAAAACCCACTGGAGGGTCAACTATACGTCAATTCCACCTTGATGGTACACAACAACAATGGCTAATGACACCAGAGCATATGTCTATGCACTTGCCGATCATTTGAATATGCTCTGTTGAAATGTCTGCTCAGTTCCTTTACTTATTTTAACAAAAAATTCGGTTGTTTCTTTTTGTTATAATGTTGTAAAAGTCTTAAAAATACATTATTTTAAATACTAGGCCTTTGCCAAGTGGTTGGTTCTTTAAACTTTTCTCTCAAGCTCTAAGGCCTTTTTGGTTTTTTCCAATTTGTTGATGAAATTCAAGCAATACTTTTTGAAGGAACAGTTAAGTAGCACTACTTTATAAAGCTTATCTCAAATATTCCAAATAATTTTAATTTAAAGATGTTTCATTATTACTTGCTTTCCTGAAATCTATAGATTCAAGATATCCTGTGAACTCATAAAACTGTGAAAAACTTTATTTAAATTCTCTGAAAATATATTTGATTTTAGTATTTTATTATCTTATTATCTTTCTACCTTGTAAAGTGACAATCAAACCTATTTAATCTCTAACTTTCTTGGGGAAAGACAAAGTTACCTTAGGGAGTAAGTATACCATTATTTTAAATTTTTTCTTTTCTTTTTGTTTCTGTTTGACCAAGCTGATAGATTCATGTCTCTCTTTGGTCTATGTTTCGAGAGATTTCACTTTGTTATGATATCAACCATCTTGTTTACATTTTGACTTCCTATAGGTTTCAGCCAATGGCAGGCATTGGCAGGAGATATGAGGATAGGATTTAAGGAAGGTCTGGGTGTTTATTCTGCCTTTCTCGCTCCTCATTTTGTAGTTAGCAGGAGCTGTTCCACTTCCAGGGAGCACAATATCAGGTCTCATTGGGTTCTATTAACTTGTCCCTTCTCCTGCCCCTTTAGATCTAGGGCTCAATTTCCCTCTGTTGCCTGTCACTGGATAATTTCTTATCCCTTCTAGGCATTTCTTAACTATGCTTATCACTTTACAAACAGTCACTTTAATAAACTCTCTTCAACTGCCCTTTATGAATAAGCCATCTGTTTTCAGAGAGGGCCCTGACTGACACAGGATGTTCATACCTTCTGTCTGGAATATGTGTTGCTTAGAGTGGGTGCAAGGAGACTTGGAGGCTGTGATATAGCTAGGCATGTCTTCTATCCTAAAGACTGACTCTGTTAGACTCCACGTAGAACTTGTTGTTGTTACGTGCCGTCGAGTCATTTGCGACTCATAGCGACCCTATGTACAACAGCCCTAAACCGTGTTCTATCCCGTGCCAATCTCATTGCCTCTGACATACCCATTCCGATTACCCCAGTCACTGAATCAATCCACCTCATAGAGGGTCTTCCCCTCCTGCGCTGTCCCTCTACTCTACCCAGCATGATGTCCCTCTCTAAAGACCTGTCTCTCCTGACAACATATCCAAAGTATGTCAGATGAAGCCCCAGAATCCTTGCCTCCAAGGAGCAGCCTGGTTTGACCCTCTCTAGGATGAATCTGTTTGTTTTCTTGGCAGTCCATGGTACATTCAATACTCTTCTCCAGCACCACAGCTCAAAGGCGTCAATTCTCCTTCTATCCTCCCTAGTCATTGTCCAACTCTCTGATGCATAACAAGTGATTGCAAAAACTATGGCCTGTATCAGGTGCACCTTAGTCTCCAGAGAGACATCGTTGCTCTTCAGTACTTTAGAGAGGTCCCTAACTGCAGACTTTCCCATCACAATACGTTTTTTGATTTTCTGGCTACTGGTGCCAAGAGTGTCGACAGTGGAGCAGAGCAAACTGAAGCTGTGAACACTCTCAATCTCTTCGCCATCCAACCTGATGCTACCGATTGGTCCGGTGGTGAGAATTTTTGTCTTCTTGACATTGAGCCTCAGTCCATACTGAAGGCTGCAGTCCTTGACTTACTGATCTAATAACTGATATTTCCCCTCTCCTCTGCGTCTCATAAAAGGAAGCATATTTAGTCTCTATTCATTTATATACTAGAGAAACCTGAACCGAATATACATTTGGAAGAATTTGACAATAAAGAAGAGGAAACAACTCTATAAAGACCACATTGTGTTTCTATCACTGCATAAACATGTAGGCATGAGAGGAACATTCACTAGGAACTCAGAGACTTTAATTATAAGGTATTAATGCTAGGAGCTGTTCTACCACCAACCAGCAATGGGACCTGGAGAAAGCAAAAGAATAGAGCTAGACAAACTGAAAATTCTTCTACCTCCAACAGACCATGTTTTTTTGTTTGTTTGATAGGTAATTGGAATATATTTGAAATTGTAGTTCTTAGTAAAAGGGCTAGTATACTGTTCTTTACCATAATTTCAATGGAAAAGATTTAGAACACATGGCCATTGTGTTCCCATGCCCTTTTCACAGTGCCTTCAACAATTTGGTCCACAGTTATGGCTATATATTTGTAGGGAGTTCTGGTGGTCTAGTGGGTAGGGATTTGGGCTGCTAACTTTAAGGTGCATAGTTCAAATCCACTTACTGACACTGATCCATAAGGCTGAGCTGCGTGGCTCCTTACTTACATTTATATTGTTAGAATCTTGGTTTAAATTTATACAATGCAATGAGATTATTGATATTGTGAGGTGTTGCAGAACTGAGTCAGACTCAGAGACCCTATGGACAGCAGATCTGAATCTTGTCCTATCTAGTACTATCATCATCATCATCATCATTTCTTGTTGATTATTGCTGTAGTCATTGTGTCAATCCTTCTCATTTAGGGTCTTCCTCTCTTTCACTGACCCTCTGCTTTTCAAAGCATGATGTTTCTTTCTAAGGAATAACCCCTCCTATTAATATGTCCAAAGTGTGAGAACTGAAGCTTCATCAAACATACCATTGGATAATGATTGGCTTGTTCGTATTATGTGATGGAAGATTTTTTTCCCACGCCTTAGGATTCGGCCCTTATCTCAAAACTTTCCAGTAAGATCAACAACAAAACAGTATTAAAGTGAGAAAGTAACAAAACACTCTCAGAGCATTCCAAAACGAAGTGAAAAGTATTTTCCAACTCTTTTAACACAACATATTTGGATTAGATGGCATGACATCAAGCCTACTGGTACATAGTGAGTTGGGACCCTTGTTCAAAATGCGTTGAAATTCAGTCATATTTTACGAACTAAGATAGCTCCTAGGAATTTGGAATACTTTTTTTTTAAATGATATCAGACCTATTTCTCCAATCATTTATTTTCTCCCTTCCAAAAAAACATAGTAATAACCTTTTCTAACTGCATAAAAATGCGTTCATGCCAAAAAATTGCAACAGCATATGCTAATTTCTTGCTGTTGTAGCTTCACGACTTGATACTGCCTTAGAAATGAAGATAGCACTGAAAAAGGTTTTGAATCCGACTTTCTTAGCAAATTGTAACAGGGACAATAACCAGCAGAAGTGTTAAGCCAGAATACCATCTCCTGGTCAGAGATGAATGAGATCACTTTGAGGCATTTTGTCAAATTTATGATTGAGAAGAAGCCACAAAGAACATGGAAAATAAAAATAAGCACACACTGCATTTATAATAACAACGTATTCTGTTCTTGACACACAGACCCATCACAGCTTATGACCAAACCCACTGTCACTTGGGTACAACTGCCCAAAATAAATACTCTGACCAAAGTCTTGTTTCTTGCCTCAAGTCTTGAAAAGTATAGTATGTTAATATCTTTGATTATTCTTTGTATAGCCGCATTCTATCTGAAGTACATACAGAGAGGGATAAGTTACAGGATGGAGAAGATGAATTGGATATCTGCCAAAGTACTGAAGGCAAATGATTACATACGATTTGAACGGAAAAAAAATCACTCACTCAATATGTGTATATAGGACTTGTGTAATTTTTTGTGCTGTGGAAATGACCACAGCAATTAATACAAAAGTCTTGTGGCTGCAAAGGAGGCAAGAACCCAGAAAGAGAGAAAAGAAGTGAACACAAGTAGACAGCAAACATCGCAAAGTAGTTCTTACTACTGACTTTGACAAGCACTGTGGCAATTGGACAATTAAAACAGACATTCAGATGGCGGGGGAAGAAGAACAAACTGGGGAGGAGGGTAGAGAGAATGGTGTAGCAATGAAGGAATGAAAACCCAAAATCCCTGTAAATGTTCATTAAAATTAATAAAATTTAATAATAATAATAAAAAAAGAAAAAAAGGAAGAAGTGGAGAAATGTGATGGAATGTGGGATTAAAAGTATGATACAAGAAATGTGCACAAATGGTTGAATAAAAACTTAATATGCAAAAAAAAAAAACACAAAGTAGTTCTTACCGTGTGTCTGTTGAAATCAAAAGAGCTTGCCTTTTTCTTTAGAAAAGACCCCTTATTTTGTGCTATATTGTAATTCCAATTATCTTTAAACCCAGACCATATGCATAGTACCCCAAGAAG
Organism: Elephantulus edwardii; assembly: GCF_000299155.1. Lineage (NCBI taxonomy): Eukaryota > Metazoa > Chordata > Mammalia > Macroscelidea > Macroscelididae > Elephantulus > Elephantulus edwardii. The sequence goes on along the minus strand of NW_006399889.1, from coordinate 5,212,137 downwards.
TCTAAGATGTAAATTGTGCTGTTATGTGCCATCAGATCACTTGTAACTAACTCATAGTGACCCTGTATACAGCTCTGAACCCTGTTCTATCTTGAACAAACTCCATTGTCTCTGACACACATGCCCCCATTTCCTAGTCAATGAGTCAATCCATCTCATCATGGGTCTTCCTCTCTTGCATTCTCTTTCCACCCTTCCAAGAATGATGTCCTTCTCCAAGGATTGGTCCCTCACATGCCCAAAGTATGTGAACAGGAGCTTCAAAATCCTTGCCTCCAAGAAGCAGTCTGGTTTCACTCTCTCAAGTATGAACCTGTTTGTTCTCTTAGCAGTCCATAATATATTCAATACCTGTATAATTGAGATTGTTGAGAGCTTAAATTTGCTTGACTCCACAATCAACACTCTTGGTACCAGCAGCCAGGAAATTAAAAGACAAATTTCACTGGGCAAGTCTGTTGTCAGAGACCTCTACAAAGTACTGAAGAGCAACAATGTCAATCTTGAGACTAAGATGTGCATGATACAGGCCATGTTCTTTGCAATTATTTTCTATCCATCAGAGAGCTGGACAAAGACTAGGGAGATAGAAGGACAGTTGATGCCTTTGAGCTGTGGCACTGGAGAAGAGTATTGAATATACCATGGACTGATAGGAGAACAAACAAGTTCATCCTAGAGAGGGTGAAGCCAGACTACTCTTTGGAGGCAAGGATTCTGAAGCTTCATCTGACATTCATTGGACATGTTGTAAGGCAGGATCTGTCCTTTGAGAGGGATGTCATGCTTGGGAGTTTTGAGGGACAGTGCAAGAGAGGAAGGCCTTCAATGACATGGATTGATTCTGTCACTGGGATAATGGGGGTAGGTGTGTCGGAGACTCAAGATTGGGAAGAGATAGAGCAGGTGACTCGATGACACATAACAACAACAATTTGTATATTTTTAGAAACAGCCACTATTTTTATGGGATGATAATCAGGAGGACATATTTCTCATTAAACAAGTTTAAGTATGTGCTTAGAGCATCCATAAAAGAAGCGCACCAATTGTACAAAGGAAAGATTCAGAGATGCTAAGCATACAAGACTTGAGTAAACATGAGCACTGAAATGGAAGGGAACTGACAGAGCAAAAATAAATTTGGTTCTAGAGTCAGTGCATGACAATGTGCTGGTTGGAAGGTCTCCTTGTGGTAGATTGTTTAAACTATGAGGCCTATGCCACTTCAACACCTTCATTAACTTCATTGTCTTCTGTGGCTTCCTCCCATGTAAATGAAAGTTCTTAACACAGAGAGTTTCTTGGGAGCATATTGTTTTTGTTTTATAAATGTTGTTGTTGTTATGTGCCATTGAGTCATTTGCGACTCATAGCGACCCTATGCACACCAGCCCTGAACCCTGCTCTGCCTCTGACACACCCATCCCTATTACCCCAGTCACCGAATCAATCCATCTCATAGAGGGTCTTCCCCTCCTGCGCTGTCCCTCCACCCTCCCAAGCATGATGTCCCTCTCCAAGGACCCGTCCCTCCTGGCAACATGTCCAAAGTATGTCAGACGGAGCCCCAGAATCCTTGCCTCCAAGGAGCAGCTTGGTTTAATCCTCTCCAAGATGAATCTGTTTGTTTTCCTGGCAGTCCGTGGTACATTCAGTACTCTTCTCCAGCACCACAGCTCAAAAGCATCCACTCTCCTTCTGTCCTCCCTAGTCATTGTCCAACTCTCTGATGCATAACAAGCGATTGCAAAGACCATGGCCTGTAGCAGGCGCACCTTAGTCTCCAGAGAGACACCGTTGCTCCTGAGTACTTTAGAGAGGTTCCTAACAGCAGACTTTCCCATCGCGATATGCTTTTTTATTTCCTGACTGCTGGTGCCAAGAGTGTTGACTGTGGAGCCGAGCAAACTGAAGCTATGAACAATCTCAATCTCTTCGCCACCCATCCTGACGCTGCCAATTGGTCCAGTGGTGAGAATCTTTGTCTTCTTGACATTGAGTCTCAGTCCATACTGAAGGTTGCAGTCCTTGACCCTTCGCAGCAAGTGCATGAGGTCCTCCTCAGTTTCAGCAAGCAGGGATGTGTCATCTGCATAACGCAGATTGTTAATAGATCTTCCACCAATCCTGATGCCACAATTCTCCTCATAGAACCCAGCCTCTCGGTTAATCTGCTCTGCATACATGTTGAAAAGGTATAGAGACAGGATGCATCCCTGGTGTACACTCTTCCCAATTTTAAATAAGAGATCGATATTCCCAGTGGGAACTCTGGTGCCAGATTACATGCAAAAGGAGGGAACTCTACTAAATCCAACTATTGCAGTGAAGTCTATCAAGTTATTTTTTGACAGTACAGCATTTATATAAAAAGATTATATCCCAAATTTTGTAAACAATAGTATTTATGGATTTAACGAAACCGTGTATTTGGCATATGAATATATGGACACAATCAAGCATGTAATTTAACAAAATTCTAAAATGGACAATAACTTAGTGTAGCATAGGAAAAATTAAAAAATACTGGCAATATTAGATAATTTATCTAACAGCAAATGTTTTAATGTATATACTAAATCAGTGGTTTTTTTTTGTTTCTGTGCATTAAACACCCTCTTTGGTGTTACTCTATATATACTAATAAATGAGGTACTAGGCAAGTTAAAAGAATGTGATATTCAATGTTTATCATGCAAAATGTTTTTGCTTTGCAAAAATAAATGTGCCTTCAAATTTGCCTTTCAAAAAGCAGCAGTGCTAATCAGAACATTACATTTAGATTTAACCAGGATATGTACATATTTCTGTATAAGGAAATGGAACAATTTCATGAATAAATTAATATTTAGATAATAAAACAAACTTATTTTCATTTCACTTTTGTTTTAAGAGATTGATTTGTAATGCTATTTTGTGCAAAACAAATTTAACTCATTGAGAAATGGTGTTTTTTACATCAATTATACATATGCTTTTAATATGAGAGTTAAATAGTTTCATGAAGAAAAATAATGTATGTTGTATTAATTTTATGTACAGTAGAATTTATTATATATATATATACATACATAATACTTCAGACCTGTCAAGAACTTCATTTTCTCTCTTACCAACTAGGAAAAAATTTGCCAATAGCACTGAAATTATATGACTTATTGTGTGCTTGGTTTTGTTCTATGCAAACTGAGCCAAACATTTCCTCAGATTGAGCATACCCTTGAATTTGTATGATATTCTATGTAATTGCTTTTACCCTCTCTATATATCAGAGATAATATTTTCAACTATGAAAATTAAGAGTTAAGGGACAGAAAATGAGTGCACATATCTTTAAGTATTATTTCAAGATGAAAAACAGTCAGGGAGATCAGCAAAGCTCCTGCCAACAGTCATAAATGACAAATGAGTGAAATTATTTCTGAGTGCCTTGAAAGTTCTATTCATATTGCCCATCTCTGGTGGTATGATCCCTACTGTACTATGCTGCTAACCAAAAGGCTATTCTCTCAGACTGTTTACATCCACCAGTGGCTGCAAGGGAGAAGGATGAGCAACATCTATATGTTAAAAATTACAACTGCTGGATAGTCTCTCTGAGTCAGGATATACTCAATGACAGTCGATTAGTTTATCTCAGAACTGAGAAATAAAATTACATCTTTCAAATACAGTTTTTACTTAAGATAGAGTAGGAAGAAGGATTGGCCATCCACTTCTGAAATATTAAAGGCCTTCAAAAACCCTATGTACAGCAGAGCACACACTTAGAGTAGACTAATAGATAAGGCAACTGAGCCTGAGCTGTCAAATTGGGAAACACAAAAAAGGAGGAACAATTGTAAGAAGAAATTAATGATTGGTATGTGGACTATGAGAAACATGAATGTTGGAAAACTAGACATTGTAAAGAAAGAAATGGAACACATAAATATTTACTTATTAGGTATTAGTGAAATTAGATGGATTGGCATGGGATATTTTGAATCAAACTATCATATCTACTATGCTGGAGAAGAAAAGGTGTCACTTTAATAGTTAAAAAGTCAATTTCTAGATCTACCTTAAAATATTGTGAGTGACAGGAGAATCTCCATACACATACCAGGAAGACCTGTTAATTCCACTATCATTCGAATTTATGTACCAACAACCAGAGTCAAAGAGGAGGAAATAGATTATTTCTATCAACTGTTGCAGTCAGAAATTGATTGAACATGTAACCAAGATGCATTAATAATAATGGGTAACTGGAATGCAAAAGTTGGGAACCAGGAAAAACGATCAGCAGTGGGAATATATGGATTTGGTGACAAAAATGAGGCTGGGGATAGAATGATAAAATACTGTACAGTTAATGAGTTATACTCATGAACTTCACCTGATGGGAGGCACAAGAAAAAAGTTGATTACATCTGTGGAAAGAATCATTGGAGAAGTTCAGTCTCAGCAGTGAAAACTAGACCAGGTGTGATGTGGAACAGAAAATCAACTATTCATATGCAAGTTCAAATAAAGCTAAAGAAGGTTAAATCATATCAACAGGAATAAAAATTTTAACTTGAGACTATCCTCCTAGAATTTAATAATCAAATCAGGAATAAGTTTAAGGCCTTGAACACTAATGAATGAAGACCAGATGAGCTATGGGAAGATATCAAGAATATAATTAATGAAGAATACAAAAAGTCATTACAAAGAAGGAAGAAAATGAAAAGACCAAAATTGATGTCAAAAGAAACTCTAAATATTGCACTAGAGTGTGGAGATACCAAAGCAAAGGGAAGAAATCAAGAAGTTAAGGAGCTGAATAGAAGATTTCAAAGGGCATCTCAGGAAGACAAGGCAAAGTATTATAATGAAATGTTCAAGGAGCTGGACTCATCAGAAAATCCAAAGGGCAGATCTCACTCAGCATTTCTTACATTCAAGGAACTAAGGAAAAAATTTGAGCTGAGAGTTGCAATGCTCAAGGATACTATGGTCAGAATGTTGAATGATTCAGAAAGTATTAAAAGAAGATGGAAGGAGAATACAGAGTCATTGTACCAAAAAGAATTGGCTGACACAGAAGAGTTTCAAGAAACAACATATGATCAAGAGGCAATGATGATGAAGGAGGAAGTTCAGGCTACTCTGAAAGTGTGACAAAAAATAAAGCCCCAGGAATTGATGGAATACCAATAGACGTATTTTAAGAAACAGATGCTTCCCTAGGTGTGCTCAACAAGTTGTGCCAAGAAATCGGGAAGACAACTACTTTTCCAATTGATTGGAAGAGATTCATATTTATACCCCGCCCCTTTTTTTAAAAAAAAAAAAAAGGTGACCCGACAGAGTGTGGAAATTGTCAAACAATATCACCAGTATCACACACTAGCAAAATCCTGCTGAATATTGTCCAGAAATGACTGGAACAGTACATTGACAGAGAATTACCAGAAATACAAGCTGGATTTAGAAGAGAACATAACTCTAGAAACATAATCGCCAATTTCAGGTGGATATTGGCAGAAAGCAAAGAGTACCAGAAAAAAGTCTATCTGTGTTTCATTGACTATGCAAAGGTATTTGACTGTGTGGATCACAACAAATTGTGGCTACCTTGAGGAAAATGGGAATCCCAGAACACTTGATTGTGCTTATGCAAAAACTATACTTGGAGCAGGAAGCAGTCCTCAGAAAAGAGCAGGGAAACACTGCATAGTTCAAAATCAGGAAAGGAGTGCATCATTTTCAATCTTTATGTAGAACAGATCATTTGGGAAGCAAGTCTTTATGAGAAGGAATGTGGCGTCAAGACTGAAGGAGGACTCATCAACAACCTATAACATGCAGATGACACAACCTTGTTTGCTGAAAGAGAAGATAATAACCTAAAGTGCTTGCTGCTGAAAGTCAAGGATGGTAATCTTCAATATGGATTGAAGCTCAATATGTAGAGGACAAAGATTCTCACCACTGGGCCAAATGACAACACCATGATAGATGGAGAAAATATTTAGGTTGTTAACAATTATAGCTTGCTTGGCTCCATAATCAACACTCTTAACACCAGCAGTCAAAAAAATCAAAAGACAAATTGCACTGGGAAAATCTGTCACGGACCTCTTTAGAGTACTGAAAAGCGACCCTGTCAGTCTAGAGACTAAGGTGCACTTAATCCAGGCCATGGTCTTTTTAATTTCTTGTTATGCTTCAGAAAGCTGGACATTGACTATGAATGACAGAAGAAGTAATGTCTTTGAGTTGTGGTGTTGGAGAAAATCCTTGAACATACCATAGATTGCCAAGAAACAAATACGTCAGTCTTAGAGAGGGTCAAACCAAGTTTCTCCTTCAAGACTAAGATTTTGAAGCTCAGGCTCAAATATATTTTGGGCATGTGGACAGGAGGGACTAGTCCTCAGAAAAAGATAACATGCTTAGAAGGGTGGAAGGACAGCACAGGAGAGGAAGACCTTGGATGAGATGTATTGATTCAGTAACTAGGGCAATGGGGGTGACTGTGTCAGAATTAGTGAGACTGGCTCAGGATAGTGAGGGGTCAGAGCTGCTGTATATAGATAGGATTGCTATGAGTCACAGGCAACTAGACAGCACATAACACAGCCTTCATGTCCACTGTTATATTTTGGAGGAACATTCTTCTAAGTGGTACGGCACTGGTCTGTCAATTTGCTATACAGAGGTAACTTGGGGTTGTTGTGATGCTGAACTCTGTACCACTAGTGTGTCAAATGCCATAATGGTTACCCATGATGGACAGCGTTTGATGGTGCTCCCAGATTAAGATGGATTTGGAAGCAGGAGTGGTATCCACTTCTTAAACAACATGACTCTGGAAACTCTATGAATTTAGAGAAATGACGATAGTTATAGAATAGTTGTCTTTAGTTCATAAGGTCACTATGAGTTGACAATAATCAATAACAACAACCATTTTTAAATATAAATTTTTGAGTTAACAAAAAATTAAAACATAAATTTTACTTGTTTTTAAATTTCATTTCACTTTCATTATTCAAATTTATTAGGTAATCTCTATCATTCTTGCCAAATTGGAACCAACTCATAACTGACCCTCTATTAAGTTTCCAAGGCTCTAAATTGCATAGGAGGAGATTACTCATCTTTCTCCCAAGGTGCCACTGAACAAAATAAAAAGTGATAAAACTTTACATCTATGTAAATTGCAATGCCAACAAATAAGTGGACAGCAAAACCAAGAACTTACAGAAGAAAAGATTTGTAAACCCCTAAAGACACTCCTAAAGACAAAATTAACGTCCTTTAAACAATGTAACATTGCTGTACAGAGGTAACTCGTGTTGCTGTGATGTTGAACACTGTGACCGTGATGTGCCAATTGTGGTAATGGGCACCCATGGTGGACAGTGTTGGCTGGAGCTTCCTGACTCAAACAAGCCTGGAAGCAGGAGCAGCATCCACTTCTGAAACGGCTTGCCTCTGGAAACTCTATGTATGAACAGTGCTCAGGCC
>NW_006399889.1:5202550-5203716 GCF_000299155.1 Elephantulus edwardii | reverse complement strand
AGAGAGCTGGATAATGGCTAGGGATGATAGAAGGAGAGTTGCTGCCTTTGAGCTGTGGTGCTGGAGAAGAGTATTGAATACATCATGGACTGCTAGGAGAACAAACAAGTTTGTCCTGGAGAGGATGAAACCAGGCTGTTCTCTGGACATTTTGCAAGGAGGAAAAAGTCCTTGGAGAGGGACATCATGTTTGGGAGGGTGGAGGGACAGCACAGGAGAGGAAGACCCTCTATGAGATGGATTGTTCTGTCATTGGGGTAATGGGGGTGTGTTGGAGACAATAAGATTGGTAAGGGATAGAGCAGGGTTTAGGGCTGTCATACATAGGGTCGCTATGAGCGCAAGTGACTTGACTTCACATAACAACAAGATTCATGTTTATTTCCATTCCAAAAAATGAGTGTGGAAATTATTAAACAATATCACTCATATTAGATGCAAGCAAAATCCTATTGAAGATCATCCAAAAACAATTAACAATACATTGAAAGGGAACTACCAGAAATATCAGCTGGGTTTAGAAGAGGCTGTGACACTAGGGACATCATAGTCAATATCACATGGATCTAGGCTGAAAGAAAAGAGTACCAGAAGAATCTGTATTTCATTGATTATGAAAAGGGATTTGACTGTGTGGATCACAACAAATTGTGGCTTTCCTTGAGAAGAATTGGACTCCAAGTGCACTTGGCTGTGCTCATGTGACACTTATACTTGGTCAAGGAAGCAGTCATCAGGACAGAGCAAGGAAACACTGCATGATTCAAAATCATGAAAGGGATGCATACCTTTTCTATCTACATGCAGAATAGTTCATTTGGGAGGCTGGACTTTATGAGAAGGAATGTGGCGTCAGGATTGGAGGGAAATTTATCAACCACCTGGATCATGCAGATGACACAAAACCTTGATTGCTGAAACTGAGGAGACCCTGAAGCATCTACTGCAGAAGGTTAAGGACTGTAGTCTGCAATATGTACTACATACAGCTCAACATCAAGGGGGGGGGGAGATTCTGATCACTGGGCCATTTGGAAGCACCATGATATATGGAGAAGACATTGAGATTGTTAACAATTTCAGTTTGCTTGGTTCTACAATCAACACTCCTGGCAGTCAAGAAATAAAAAAGTCTAATTGCATTAGGAAAATCTGCTGTCAAGGAT
>NW_006399889.1:5181782-5201266 GCF_000299155.1 Elephantulus edwardii | reverse complement strand
AATACTATGCAGCATGCAGGAGCAATGATTTTGTAAATTACTGTGTAACTTGGAAGGAACTGGAGAGCATTATGCTGAGTGAGCTAACTCAATGTCATAAAGACAAATTACTGTGTAAGTTCATAATTATTGTAGAATGAGTTTGAGGATCCAAAGTGAGGAGGTGGGTGGGAGTAGAGGGGTTAGGATGGGCAGGGGGGAGGTTAGAGGTTAATCATAAAAATCACACAATTTGATGGGTCGAAGGAGGGGTGGATAAAGGAAAAGGAAAGATTCAGTGTGAAAACTTTGTAAGTCAATCATTATAAAAGAAATAAATTAAAAGAATGGTGAAGTTTCGTCCCACATATTATAGGCATTCTGTTAGGAAGGGTTAATCCTTGGAGAAGGACATCATGCTTCGAAAGGTGAAGGGTCACAGTAATAAAGGAGGACTCTCAATAAGATGGATTAACCTGGTGACTGTAACAATGGTCAAGTGTGCTGGAGATGGTGAGGATGGGGCAAGATAAGGCAGGGCTCAGCTCCATTGTTTATCGGGTCGCTATGAGTCTTAGTGGCCTAGATAGTATTTAACAACAACAACATCAACGTCTATAGCTTTTGAGTGGATTCTGACTCATGGTAAACTCAGGTATCACAGAGCAGAACTGTATAAATAGTAGAATCATCCAGAGACCTCTAATTGTTTTCTGTCAACAATTCTGCATTTTAAAGGTATGAAAGTAAGACTTATTGCTGGAATATTTAATATGAATTTTCTCACTTCAGTCCTTACAATAATATCATGAGGTTAATACCATTTGTACCATTTTTGTAGATAAAATCTTGGTCTCAGTAAGATAACATATAATACCCAGGTATTATGTATGAGGGTACCATGGACTGCTGAGAAAACAAACAGATTCATCTTGGAGAGGGTTAAACCGGGCTGCTCCTTGGAGGCAAGGATTCTGAGGCTTCTTCTGACATACTTTGGACATGTTGTAAGGAGAGACTGGTTATTGGAGAAGGACATCATGCTTGGGAGGGTGGTGGGCCGGTGCAGGAGGGGAAGGCCCTCTGGGAGATGGATTGATTCAGTGACTGGGGTAATTGGGATGAGTGTGATGGAGACAATGAGATTGGCACAGGACAGAACAGAGTTTAGGGCTGTTGTACATAGGGTTGCTATGAGTCACAAGTGACTCGATAGCACATAACAACAACAACAACAACTCAGATAAATACAGGATTCACATTCAAGCCTGACTACTGAGTCCATGATTATGCACCTGCTTAGATGGTTCCTGTTTGAAAGCAGCATCACTAGTCTTCTTTTCAACCTTGTCAGTCATGAAGTAAACATTTTTAAGTGTATCATAAGATACACTGGTCTATCTATGAAAGGTATCTGGGCTTCCCATGATACCTAAATCTGGATTCTTAGAGAAATGCTCATAAAATCATTCCATATTTTCCCTGCATGATTTCAAACCTGGTTTCATTTTAACATTAACACATCCTCTGGTATTGTACCTATATATAAATAAAATAAACTAAATTCAGTGCTCCTTGTGCATTCCGATTGGCCACACCAGATGGAGTGATTTCTGAACTAAAATTGAGAAAACACATACGCTTTTTAAAGAGGTTGAAGTTTAGCAACAACTTTTTCCACAGCAGACTTTGCTTTGAATCTAAGTGGGATTGGGTCTGCTTTCAAGCCTATTTGACTATAGAATACTATAGGAAACCCTATCCTTGAGCTACTAGGGACACACACACACACACACACACACACACATGCGCACGAGAAAAAGGAGTGAACATATTTACAGCAGAGCTGTAGTGCTCCACAGGGCAATGCAACTATTATTACCACAGTCACAGTTAGAAGTGACAGTTGTTTGCTTTTGCTTTTTAAGAGCCTGTATGCAGAAATTAGAAGTCCCTGGATGATGCAAATGGCTAAGTGCTCAACAGTTAACTGCATGACAAGCAGTTCGAACCACCCAGAGGCACCTCAGAAGAAACGACCAGTGATCTGCCTCTAAAACCATATGGAGCAGAGTTCTGCTAGGAGACACTGGGATAACAATGAGTCAGAGCTGACTTGACAGCAACTGTTGTTGTTGCTTTTACTTTTATTTCCTTTTTCAGAACTAAAAAAATGGGAGCATTTGTGGTTCAGAGGAGCTCTCATGAGGCTATAGTTAAGCTACTAAGCAAAACGTTTGCAGTTTAAACCCACCTACACCTCTGCAGGAGGCAGATAAGGTCATCTATTTCTGTAAAGATTGTTATTTCTGTTAGGTGCTGTGCAGTCGACCAAGACTCGTGGCGATCCTATGAATGTTCCATCTGAACTTGCCCTACTTGTGCCATTTTTATCGTGTCCGAAATATTTAAGCTCATTGTTGCAGTCACTGTGTCAGTTGCTCTTGTTGAGAGTGTTCCATCTCTTTCTCCGTCCCTCTGCCTTTTCAAGCACAATGGTTTTTCTAAGGACTAACCAAGGAGGATAGAAGGAGAACTGATGCCTTTGAGCTGTGGTGCTGGAGAAGAGTATTGAGAATACCATGGACTGCTAGGAAAACAAATAGATTTGTCCTGGAGAGGGTTAAACCGGGTGGCTCCTTGGAGGCAAGGATTCTGAGGCTCCGTCTAACTTACTTCGGACATGTAGTGAGGAGAGACCGGTCCTTGGAGGGGGACATCATGCTTGGGAGGGTGGAGGGACGGCGCAGGAGAGGAAGGCCCTCTATGAGGAGGATTGATTCAGTGACTGGGATAATTGGGATGGGAGTGTCAGAGACAGTGCGATTGGCACAGGACAGAGTTTAGGGCTGTTGTACATAGGGTCGCTATGAGTCGCAAGCGACTCGACGGCACATAACAACAACAACAACTCCTTCTGACAGTACACCTGAAGGATGTGAGAAGAAGTTTTACCATCTTTGCCTCTAAGGAGCACCCTGGTTGCACTTTCTCCACGGCATATATATGTTGCTTTCTGCAGTAGATAGTTTACAGTCTTAAAAAGCCCTGTGGGGGAGTTCTAATCTGTCTTACTCATTGTGACTTGGACTCAACTCGATAGCAGTGACTTTTGGTGGTTCACTGGTAGAATTCTCACCTGCCGTGCAGACCGGAACTTGATACTTGACCATTGCAATTCATATGTATCCACTACTTATCTGTGAGTGGAATATTTTGTGTTGTTATGAGGCTGAATATTTTTCAGAAGAGCTCCGAGACTAAGAGATTGTGAAGAAAGGTCTGCTTCCAAAAGCCAGACAATGAAAACCCTGGGGATTAAAAAGTAATAATCCACAAAGCATCCTGGGATATGGGAGCCAATAGTTTTTGTTGTGCCTGTTGTCACCAAGTGTTAAGGGCTCATCAGACAGTGGCTTAACAACAATATCATGCAGAAACCAGATGATAAAAGTATCTTTGTTGAATAGCTTTGTAGAGTTGAAAATCTTAATATGTTTCAGACTCTTTAGAACCTTTATATATGCTCTCTCATATAATCCTCAATGTAAATCTAGGAAATTAGTATTACAGTCTTTGCTTTACAGAGAACAAGAAGAGGATTAGGTTCACACAATTAGCACCAAATTCGTAGTCCTTGAATTCAGTCCAACTCATATCAAGCCTCCATCAGACTTCAAAAGCTATGTAAATCTTACAGGAGACTACCCATAACTTTCTCCTGTAGAGCAGCTGGTGACTTTGAACAGCTGACTTTTCTGGTAGCAATTCAATATACAATGCTGATTCAAACCATGGTCTTCTCTGTCACATGCTATGTATCAGAGAACTGGATAATTAAAAAGGAAACAGAATAAGAATTGATGCCTTTCATTTGTGTTGGAGAAGAATACTAAATATCCTATGGACTGCCAAAAGAACAATTAGTTATGTCTTGGAGATACTGAAGCCAGACTGCTCCTTAAGAGGCAAGAATGAGGAAGCTTAGTGTCTCACACATTTTGGACATGTTGCTAGGTAAGGCTCTTCCTTGGGAAGGGGCATGCTTGGAAAGATAGAGGGTCAGTAAAAGAGAGGAAGACTTTCAATGAGTTGTCAACAGAGGAGAGGAAGACTCCACTGAGATTGATTGACATAGTGACTGCATGAATGGGCTCAAGTGTGTCAAAGATGATGAGGACAGCACAGAGTAGGGCAGGGTTCAGGTCTATTGCTCACAGGGTCTTTATCAATTATACTCGACCTGATGACATATAAGAATATCAACAACATGTCATTGGCTTCCTACAACTGGTATAGGAAGGAGCTAATTTAAGAATGAAGTCTGTAACTTCAAAACCTATAATGAATTGCAGTATTTTTTGTGAACTCACTAATTTACTTTACCTAGGTAAAGTAGACTTACTTTACCTAGGTAAAGAGTCTCTGAGTGGTGTGACTGGTTAACATACTTAACTGCTAGCCAAAAGGTCACAGGTTCAAGTCTAGCCAGAGGCACTTTGGAAGAATTCAGCCACTGAAAACTCCATAGCACACAGATATACTCTAACACACATGTTGCCACCATGAACCAGAAATGACACCATGACAACTGATGTAATTTTCAATGAAAAAAGAGGAAGGACTTAGAGAATATACCAATGAGGAAATGTGTGTTCTATTACATACAATGCTTGAAAGTAGCCAATGCTTATATTGTTTTAACTCAGACCAAGCAAAGGATGTTATAAAAAGCATGATGTTAACAAATATCACATTCACATGGAAAGTAGTAGGCTAAAACAACTGTTGAGCCACAAAAGCCTAGAGGTTAGCATCTATTTTGGCTCTTAGTTTTGTTAGCAAATTGTTTATTCTGTGCTTTGGCGTCTTTATATGTAAAACGATGATCTATCTAATGTCTTCTTCTCAAAGTTGTTACATTGCTGTAGACTCACTAGGCAGTTCTTTCTCATTTTTTAACACTACATTCAAACCAGTCAAGAGATTAGACCCATGGAAGATCTATTAGTGAGCTGATGTGATGAAATTCAATGAAGTCTATTGTTGCTGTATGTCTTTGAGTCAACCCATCCATAGCTAAACCTCCATCAGGTTTTCAGAGGCAGTTTAATTGCAGGGGAGATTTTTCCATCCTGCTCCTGAAGTCTATTGTTGTTGTTGATTGCCCTCCAGTGAGCATGACTCTATGAACAAAAGGCCTGAAGCCTTTCTATAGCTATCGTAGTTTCTCCAGGTTCAGCAGAGTTTCCAGAGGCATGTGGTTTAGGAAGTGGATGCCACTCCAGCTTCCAAACCTCTCAAACTGGGAGGTGCACCAAAAATTGTCTACCACGGGCAGTTTTTATAGTACTTGACCCCCAAATCACATAAGATTCAGCATCACAACAAACACAGATTACATCAATAAAATAAATTGACAGAATAGTGCCGCACAAGACATAACAACATGAGGACTCAACAGACTTTTAAATACAAGGGCACTCCATGAGGTATTTTTGATTCTAAACAAAAGGTTTAAATAAAAAACTAAACATTCCACAAGACCCTCAACCAAAACAAGAGTGCCCAGGTTCTTTAAATACATTGTACTTAGAAAGCCAGAGTATGATTTTGTTTTTTTGATTTTTTTATTTGGGGTGTTTTTGGTTTCCCCCCCCCTCCTTTAGAGTTTGTTCTTACTCGATGTCAATCAAGGAGTATGTTATTTTTTTAAATTGTGATTTTAATGAAAAATTACAGAAAAGTTGGATTTAGATTCATTCATTAATACACATTTTTCTTCCTTCCTCTTCATTTTCCCTGCCCCAATTCACTTTGTAATTGTACGTCTAGTTCCTGATTGTTAATTGTCATACATATAATGCCTAGTCATCCACTTCTTTCAGATAATCCTTTCCTTCATCAAGGATTCCATTATTTCTTTCACCAATGTTCCCATGCAGTGTTCATTATCTACCCACACTTTTCTTATTCTTTCTTCTCTCCTGTTAGAAAAGGAATCGAGGGAGAAAGAGAGAAAGAAAGAAACTAGTCCCAAGAAACGAACATGCCTTTATTGCATGGTTCAAGAGGATGCCAAATGACCTGGAGCAGAGAAAGTAAAAATGGTGTGTTCGCAATTAGGGGTAGTCTCTTTTCACACAGGTCTTGGGAAGGGCTAGGGAAGATAGTACCTCTTGGAATCTGGGGCTGTTAATTAACTCAGGTTGGGCTTCCTGATCAGGCCCAGAGCCTTATCATGATTTATCCTTTGGTCTGGTCCTTGTTCTGGCTGCCCTTGAAACGATCGGGTTTCTCAGAGAGTGACTAGGTGTAGGGGCAAACTGCTATATTTTTCTTCCACCTCCACCTCTACCTCATGTCAATCTTATTTTATAATAGCAGTCTTATAAAAATAATTAGGGCCCTATAAAGGAAGAAAGAAAGAAATGGAGAGAGAGAGAAGATAAATTACTAAGATGAGATGGATTGATACAGTGACTGGGGCAATGGGAGTTAGTGTGTCGGAATTAGTGAGACTGGCTCAGGATAGAGAAGGGTTGAGAGCTGCTGTCACTATGGATCTCAAACAACTGGGCACATAACAACAACAACAATTAACCACAGAAACATCAACCTCCACCACTTCCCAGAGACAAGAACTGGATGATGTCTGATTTTCACTGCTTATCACTCTAAATGATCACAATAGAAGGTCTTGGACAGAGTGGAGGAAAAGTTTGGAACAAAATGGAATAAAAAAAAATGTGCTTTCGTTTGACTCCTGGTGACTACCTTTCCCTCCTCTTCATTCCCTCTTTTGTTTGACTCCTGGTGACTACTCTCTCCCTGTTTTCCTTGCCTCTTCGGGGGAACCCCAAAACAATAGGTAGATGCTCAACACTTACATTTTTAATCCACATTTCAAAATGAAGGCTTCTGTCATTTCATATTTAGGAGTAAAACAGAGAATCTTAAGAATTTCTGATTGCATTGAGATCCATCACAACACAGTATCATACATGCTATATTTCACTTTTATGTAAGATGCTAAATTGGAAAGCAAAGTTAAAACATTTTTAAAATGTATAATTGGAAATTCATCATTACTACTGTTTCTAAAACTTAAGGAAATCAATTATTTCCTTTCCCAACCACTGACAAATTAAAAAAAGCAACAAAAACCAAAAAAACAAACAGTGAGACTCTTGGATGATCTAAAGTGGTATCTCTTTATTAATTCTCCTGTATCCTCCAAAAGAGTGGACTTTTGTTTGAAAATAAACCCATTTCAGTAATAGTAAAGGATTATAGTAAAGGCACTCACTTTTGAAATTAATGTTTCCAATTATATTATCTCCAAAAGAATCTCTTATAAAAAATTTTTAAGACATCATTGTTAATTTATCCACTGCAAAAGGAGGATTTTCTTAGACTGGTTAGTTACTGTCTATAATAGAAGAGTCGTGAGATACAGATTATGGGAGAAATAGATATAGACAAATAATGTGTTCCCATTCCAAAGAAAGATAATCCAGCACAATGTAAAAAATTATCAAACTATATCATCAATATCACATGCAAGCAAAATATTGCAGATTATGGAAATTACCAAATATTATTAGTATCACATGTGAGCAAAATATCACCATTCTCAAAACAGGTGATTCAACAGAATATGGAAATTATCAAACATTATCATTAATATCACATGCAAGCAGAATCATCTAAAAGCAACTAGAAATACATTGACAGGAAATTGCCAGAAGTTCAAGCCAGGTTGAGAAGAGTCCATGGCACCAGGGATATCACTGCTGATGTCAGATATATCCCGGCTAAATGCAGAGAATACCAAAAGAATGTCTTTCTGTGTGTTACTGAATATGAAGGGGCATTTGACTATGTGGCTCACAACAAATTATGGATAACATTGATAAGAATGAAAATTCCAGAATACTGAATTTTGCTCATATAAAATCTATACTTAGATAAGAAGCTATTGCCCAAAAGGAACAAGAGAATACAGCATAGTTTAAAATAAGGTACTGTGTGCATCAGGGTTGTGTCCTTTCTCTATACTTATTTAATATGAATGAGCAAATAATTCATGAAGAGAAACTCTGTGAAGAATTATGACACCAGGACCGAAGGGAGACTCATCAACAATCTTCATAATACAGATGACACAATCTTGTTTGCTGAAAGTGAGAAGGACCTGAAGCACTTCTGCAGAAGATCAAAGACCACAACCTTCAATATGGATTCTATCTCAGCATCAAGAAAATGAAGGTCCTTACCACTGGACCAATAGGCAACATCACGACTGATGGAGAAAGGATTAAATTTATCAATGTTTTATCTTACTTGGATCCACAATCAATACATTGGTACCAGCAGTCAGGAGATCAGGAGACTTACTTCATTGGGCAAGTCTGCTGTCAAGGATCTGTCCAAAATACTGAAGAGCAATGATGTCAGTTTGAAGACTAAGGTGCATGAGATTCAAGTCATTGTCTTTTCAATCACTTGCTATGGACTTGAGGGCTGGATGATAAGGATGCTAGAAGGAGAATTGATGCCTTTGAGGTGGATATCCCATGGACTCCCAAATGAATGAACAGCTATGTCATGGAGAAGGTACAGCCAGAGTGCTTTTTGGAGGCAAGGATGGTGAAGCATCAACTCTCACACTTTTGACATGTTGCTAGGAGAAGCTATTCCTTGGAAAGGAATATCATGCTTGGAAAGGTGAAGAGTCAGTAAAATCCTCAATGAGATGGATTGATTTGGTGACTGCAGCAATGGGTTCAAGATGGTTAGGATGCCACAGAATAGGACAGAATTCAGATCTGTTATTCATAGGGTTGCCTTGAATTGCACTCAACTTGGCAGCACCTAACAACAACAACATAACAAAGTGGTAGCTCAGAGTTATATACCCACCTTCCATGTGGAATCATCAGGTTTGATTGCTGGCCAGTATATCATATATGCAATCACCACAGCCTGTTGGTGGGATAGCACAGGACGAAGTAGCGTCTTGGTCTGTTGTAACTAGGTCACCACAGGTTGAGGTTTGATATGACAACACCTAATGTTACACTTGGGGGGCAATCTCTGGTTGCTGTCCAAGAGAGGACTCAATCGGCCCACGTGAGTTAGTGAGGTGGAGGTGAATTATGCAGTTAAAGGAAATCCTGACACTTAGAAGGCTAAGGAAGGAAACATTTACCTGCTTGTTACGGGTTGGCAGATGCAGCTTGGGAGGAGGAAAGCACACACAGGTGTTCCACAAATTTACTCGAGTCTTGCTGAGACTTACCAAAAATTAGTTCATTGACATGTCTCATACAATGAAAATGCAGTCTATTTGGCTCACGTTTATCAGTCATCATTATTTAGCATTTGTGCTAAATGCTATTTGTGTTTTGCACCATCAGAGTGCTTTATAGTTATTAATTAAACAATTACTCAAATTGAAAATATGTCTCTTAGGAGAATGTTAAAATGTAATCATGAAGCACACAGTCCTCATTAAGAACTATTAGTCCAAGTGTCAAAAGCTTCATTTTTCTCTTATAGAAAACAGAGATGTGACTTGGTATTTAGTCAAAATGAACGGGTTATGACACATTCCACCCTTTTAAATGTTCCAAGGCTGGTGGGATAAAAGGAGGAGATCTGCAGATGGTATGCCAAGCAGAAGCATCTAATGAACCTACCGTTGCCACATAGCAACAGCATTAGCATTTCATTTGTTGGAATGAATTATTTGAATTTTTCCCTTTTCCAAAGGGTTTATTCACTGATCTTTATGCAATAGTGTAACTAATGATTAAAAATGAACATAACCTCAGAATAACAGGACATATTAATGAGGTTAAAAGACCTGGAATGATTAAATCTAGGAAAGAGAAGGCTGATGGGATTACACAAGATTTTTTTTTTCAATGCTTAAATGAGGATTGCTTAGAAGATAGTAACTAGCTTTCCCCTCTCCCTTTCTTCATGGAATATGTTAATAGATCTTATCCCAAACTACAATAAGAGTTATCAGGATGGGTTTTGAGAAACAACTTCCTGACTGTTTTGTCAGGAATGAGTAAATTAATTTTACAAAGAAAAAGTACAATGTCATCTTCCTTAAAGTTTTTCCTACCCCTTGTAACATGAGGTGCCTATCAGGTATAGAAATAGTTTCCTCTGAAAATAGTGGACAAAATGACATTTTTATTATTTTCTATTTCAATTTTCCCTCTGATAGAATTAGCCAGTGTGTTGTGTTTGATACTATGTGAGCCCACAACTCTTCTAAGACTAGATGATTTTATTCTTTTCCTAAGAAGGATCCCAAATTAGAGGTTGAAAATGTAAAAATAACTATTGCCTTAGCCCTGAGGAATTCTTAAAGTATATCCATTTTCTTTGCCTTCTGTAACTACAAGTTCATTATCAGCAAGAACAATTTTAATTCCTATTTCTTCACTTGCTTCCTCCTCCTTCGTCCCCCTCCTTTTCTCTTCCTCCCTTAATCTAACCCATGCCGAGTGGTTACTTGAGGGAATAGTTTTATGAATAAAGACTATATCCTTTGCTTAAGAGCCTTGGTGTGCGATAACAGATTAGAGCTTTCATTTTGAAAGTCAGAGCCATATACAGCTGTAAAAATAGCAGTAGCAGCATTATTTTAATTACCACATGTAGATGCATAAGAAGGTTTCCAGAAAAATATAGCACTGTGCTTGAAGGCTACATTCGTATTAATTGTACTAACAGTTGGGGCCAAACAGCCGCCTCTTGCGGAATGTCACAGGTGACTCTTGTGTCAGCTTTTGGTTGCACCAATTTTATCCTTTTTCATCATCCCACTGTCCTTTTGGTTTTGCTTTTGTTTGAGATCCTACAATTACTCTTTGGTGGCATGGGTCACAGTGAGTCGCACTGCTAATCAAAAGGTGGCACCTTTCTGCTGGTTCAAATTCACAGCCGCTCTGTGGGAGGAAGAAGGCAATCTCCTTCAGAACATTTACAGCCTTGGAAAACCTACTGATCAACTATAAGTTGGTTCTAACTCTAGGACAAGGAATGAGTGAAGGTGTGTGAGTCTTCTAGAACTTAGTATATTAATATCTGTAAGTTCTAGAACCTACTGTATCTAAATCTTCTAGAACTTTAACAATTTTTCATGTGTTTCTCAGCTGCTGGTGATAAACATCCATATATCCTAGGACATACATATATACTTAGGACACATAATGTGTTATAGTTAGTTGCCATTCAATTGGCTCAAAATGAAGCATGATGGTAATTCACCATCCTTATTATTACTGATGGATTTCAGTTCATGGTGCAGCCTCCATATCCTTCTACATTATTGAAAAATCTTCATTTTCTCTGAACCTCTGCTTCATGTCTTTCTCTAGGCATTGGCCTTTAATGAGATGTACAAAATAAGCAAAATGAAGTTTTAACATCCTCACTTCTATTGAGCATTCCAACTGTTCTTCCTCTAACACAATCTGCACATTCCACTGGCAGTTTCTAACTTTCCTCGAACACAATTTGCATGTTCCTCTGGCAGTTTCTAACACACCTAGGGAGCTCTGGTGGTCTAGTATAAGGTGTTGCACTGCTAACCCAAAGGTAGGCAGTTTGAATCCTTCAGCTGCTCTAAGGGAGAAAGGCAAACTTCTATGTGATTTACAGCCACTGAAAACCCACTGGAGGCTCAGCTATGGGTCAATTCTGACTGAATGGTACACAACAGCAACAACATAATAAATATCCTTAGAGAATTCAAATTTGAATATACTGACTCTCCTTTTTTCTGGTTCAGATCTCATATGCATATGAGGCAACTAGAACAGTCGTGACTTGATCCAAGTGCACTCTAGCTATTAAAGTGACATTTTTACTTCCTAACACTTTAAGAGGTCTTTTACTGACATTTCCCCAGTGCAATTTAGCATGTTTTCTTGATTGCTGCATTGATGGCATACATAGTTGGTCCAAGTAGAATGAAATCCTTGACAAGTTCAGAGTCTTCATTTATTGTAGTATTTATTGGTTCAGCGGTGTGAGATGTTTTTCATTTATTTGTTTAGCTAAACAATCTGATCAGGAAAACGGTATGGTTACACTGCTTTTTGGTCTTATCCTTGACCATGATTTTTTTTTTTTTAGTAGACTAGAAACTTTGTAATGGTATTAATTTAAAGAGTTTGTGATTATATTTACTTAAGGGCTTTTGCCATTGTAGACTTTATTTGTTTTTACCAATAAAATGAAATAGAAAAGAGGATGTCAGCAGATTATGCTTGGGTTTTTTTAATGAGTCAGAGGAATATGAAGACTCTTTTGGTCACTGAATACTCTTGCTGAAAGGTATAAATGAGGCCCATTTCCAATTTTTCTAACTGCTCTGTGTGCACTTGTCTGCTAGTGCTAAGTAGAACATTCCAGCATGTCGATTTGGTCAAATGAGCTGAGAGTGGTGTTGAAGCCTATTATATTTTTACTGATTTTCTGTCTACTGTCTTCCTGATATGACAATTATTGAAGGGACTGTTGAACTACTCCTCCATCTCTATCACTGTGCACATCTCGGAGTTATACACTAGCTAAGAAATGTGAACTTTTTAATCAAGAGGAACAGTTGTTGGGAATTATACATGGAATTTTGGACATTTTTGTGTTCTCATGCTGACTTTTTTGACTATACCTACCTCAATCATTTCTGTTTTTCTTCTGCCAAGTTAACTCTCTAAATTACATTTGTAAAACATTTTTCAGCAACTCAGACTCAGAATTTTGATCATTCTTATTATTTAGGAGTCAAATTCTTAGTTGTTATTACTTTTAGGAGTCAAGTTAGGATTCAAAGGTACTTAATAGGAACAAATAGAATAATTTCTATGTGTGTAGGGGGAAGAGACAATATCAATGATAAATTAAGAGTGAAAAAATAAATATAACATTCCAGAAGATTTGGGTGAGGAAGTACAGGAGTTCTTATATTATCTTTGAAACTTTTTATATTTCTGAAATAATTTCACAATAAGAGAAAAACAACAACAATAATAAAAGCTTAAGGCATCTTCAACTCCATCCCTTCCTCCAAATCTTAAAGCACTCTAGGTCTCTTATTGTTTCTAGTTTGTCATCTGACTTTGTAGCCATTACCTCATTTCATTTCCCTCTGGCAGTACTCCACTTACTGTTCCCACTGCTCTCGTATTCTCTTACCTAGAATCTTGCAACCATCTCCAGAACTGGCCTCCTGAGGCAGCCACTCTTGGCCGCCATCCACACCATATATGGTTGCCTGAATTCTCAGCTTGAAATACACGTGGAATCACATGATTTTTCTATTAAGAAATCTGAGCTATCTCCTTGTGACTGTTATGTAAAACAGGTGTGGGAAGTAAAAGTAGGCAAAGAAGCTTTTATTGGGGCTCTCAGGTGAGGTTCATTGTCCCACGTGGGAGAGGGGAAGGAAGGATAGAGAAGTCACACGTGGTGCGAAGGTGAACCAGCTTTTAATGACTCTGCGGGAAAAGGCCATTTCTTGGAAGAGGAAGTGGTCACGTGGCTCCCTGATTGGCTGCTGCTGCTGGCACTCACTGCTGACACTGCTGGGCGGAACTGGCTGTTGTGAAAGAGGTAGGTTGTGGCATCAGATGGCAGGTGGTTGTTGTTGTTGTTGTTGTTATGTGCCGTCGAGTAGCTTGCGACTCATAGCGACCCTATGTACAACAGCCCTAAACTCTGTCCTGTGCCAATCGCACTGTCTCTGACACTCCCATCCCGATTATCCCAGTCACTGAATCAATCCACTTCATAGAGGGCCTTCCTCTCCTGCGCTGTCCCTCTGCCCTCCCTTCTCCAAGGACCGGTCTCTCCTCACAACATGTCCAAAGTATGTTAGATGGAGCCTCAGAATCCTTGCCTCCAAGGAGCCACCGGGTTTAACCCTTTCCAGGACGAATCTGTTTTCCTAACAGTCCATGGTACCCTCAATACTCTTCTCCAGCACCACAGCTCAAAGGCATCAATTCTCCTTCTATCCTCTTGGGTCATTGTCCAACTCTCTGATGCATAACAAGTGATTGCAAAGACCATGGCTTGTATCAAACGCACCTTAGTCTCCAGAGAGACACCATTGCTCTTCAGTACTTTGGAGAGGTCCCTAACAGCAGACTTTCCCGTGGCAATGCGTCTTTTAATTTCCTGGCTACTGGTGCCAAGAGTGTTGACTATGGAGCCAAGCAAACTAAAGCTGTGTACAATCTCAATCTCTTCACCATCCATCCTGATGCTGCCAATTGGTCCAGTGGTGAGAATCTTTGTCTTCTTGACATTGAGCCTCAATCCATACTGTAGGCTGCAGATGGCAGGTAGGTTGTAGCATTAGACAGCTTGAGAAATCTTCTTTGCAGCTTCTGTTCCCTTGAGGCTATGTCACAGGACAAGATCAAACTAATTTCATTGGCTAATTTTTGGGTTTGCGTAGAGAGGTGGCCTTTTCTTCCTAGTCTGTCTTAGTCTGAAAGCTATGATGAAACCCGTTCAGTATCACAGCAACATGCAAGCCTCCACCAGATCTGATGACTGTGCATGATAGGAATTGGCAGAGAACCATGCACAAAAGCAAAATCTCTATCTTTGAACCACCATTATTCATTGGGATTTCAAAGCTTACACAATTAGCCCCTCATAATTTGGTAATGCTTATTTCCAACCTTGTTCTGCATCAGTCTGATTTGATTCCTTGCTATTTCAAGGAAACACCCACACGTTCCTGGCTCTCCCATATTTTTCCATAAAAGAATTTCTCCCATAACTCTCCAAACTTTGAACACTTCCTCAATCTTCTACATAAAACTATTAAGTGTTTGCTGAACTGAACCAGTGCAACCTCAATTTTCACTATCACCACTACTTGAGATCTGATGGTATAATCCGTAGGCAGGTGCACTGCTAATCCAAAGGAAAGGAAACGTTGCACTGGCAGTTTGAATTCATCAGCTCTTCTGAGGGAAAAAGATGGACAATCTCTTGTGCGATTTATAGCCTTCAAACACCTGTTGGAGGGTCAACTATGAATTGGTTGTAATTTGATGGTAATCAGTTTATGAGATGGCTACTTACACAGAATTGTTGTCTATCAAGACCTATTTCATTTAAATAATACCATTTTTTCACCAGAACATTTAAGACCCAATCAGTTAAATTCTTCTATATGGTATTCTGATTAGCAAAGTCCTACAAATTATCTAGCATTCTGATTTCTGTAAGAAAATCACGTGAAGGTATAAATTGGGGGACTATTATATGCAGAATAGTTCAGCAAGGTTCTGTTGCTGTTATGTTCCTTTTTAAATGCTTAAATAAATGTTCACACAAGTTTCCACCTTAATTAAGTTCACTGTCAACCACTGTCTAGCAGTCACCTATAGAACCCATGCTTCATATCCTACATGGCTGAGCACAAACTGGTTAATTCAAATATTGAAGATGAGACTTTGAAAAAAATTGTTGACCTGAATTTATTTTTTCATTTTTTGTAACAGGGTCCAATCACTGGAGTCAGAATGGATGTAAACTCATCAGAATACATCTTTTAAAGGTGAAATAAGAAAATGTACAGTGATTTCAAAAGTGTTTTAAAATCCATTTTATTGGTGCCAAGACTTTCTGTTCCCTGTAATACATCTGAGTTATGTTAATTTAAAATGATTCATAGCAATTGACATAGAGTAATTGCTGACATTTTTGCTGTCTGTTTAAGAGGTGTACTACTTAAAGGAAAAATTATTCTGGCATGTTATTCTATAGACAAGTGTAGGAGACTTCCTTCTGTAAATTCTTCCTCCATGTAAACTCAAGTTAGAATTTCCTTGGTTGGTTTCTTTACTCTATTTTATGATCTGTTACAATTGTTCTTGTGAGCTGAAAAAGGATCCTATTTTAAAATTCATTGACATACTCAGCTTAGTAAAAAGGTCCATTTGCTTTTATACTCCATTCTTGAGTTTACTGCATTCTCTTGATATTATAGGTATCCTTCTAACATATTTGTGAGATTAGTGTTGAATTCCAGGGAAGATTAATTTTTATTATATTTATTTTGTCTCAAGAACCCCAAAATATATATTCAATTTTTGGTTTAATTAAATTTTCAAACTAGTAATCATCACTCAGTTTATTCTACCCTTGGACTGTCATGGGAAGTTGGATTCACAAGTGTTTTTTATCACACATAATCCCGATCCTTAGCAAGGTTCCCTAGCTTTGCAAGAGGCTAGAATTCTTTCTCAGTAGTTGCTATGTGTGCTCCTGCTTTGTATACCTGTGTTAATGTGCAATTCTATTCAGAGCTGTGCTTCAGATAACAGAGTAATCAGCATAACTGCATACAAAGGGCCAACCACTGGCTGAAGGACAGTAAAGGCATTTTATTCAAGGCTCGGAACAAGCCAGATGTGTACTGACTATGTGTACTTGCCACATATAGTTCAGGTGACAGTGTCATTGGATTCTTATATTCTAGAAAACTTGTCTTTTTCTGAGTGTTCAAATTGCAGAGCTATCTAAAAATTTCTTTCTGACTTTTCAGATATTCTTGGAATGCTGTTGTTATTAGGTCCCATAGAGTTTACTACTACTCATAGCTACTCTATGAACAACAGATCTCAACTTTGCCCCACTCCGCACCGTCCTCATGATCTCTGTGATGCTCAAGACCTTTGTGCTAGTCATTGTGCCAATCCATCCTGTTAAAGGTCTTCTTTTTCACTGATCCTCTACCTTTCCCAGCATGATAGCTCTATCCAAGAGCTGGTTCTTCTAGGAAAACATGCCCAAAGCAAGCTCTATGCTGTTTCACCATCCTTGCCTCTAAGGAGCAGTCCAGTTTTACTTCCTCCAAGAAAGACGTACTCGTTCTTTTGAAAGTCTGAGGAATATTCAGTGCTCTTCACCAATATCACCAGTCAAAGGCATTGGTTCTTCTTTGGTCTTTCTTATTTAGTATTCCTTTATCTTATTCAAAAAACCAATCTTCTAATTGTTGTTGGTGTTGTTGAGTTGATTTTCACTCACAGTGACCTCATGGGAAAAGAATGAAATGGCCTCATAACATTTTCTAGGCTATCATCTTTATGGGGGTAGATATCAAGGTCTTTCTCTCATTGAGTTGCTCAGTAAGTTCAAGCCATCAACCTTTTGTTGTAGAGGCAGTCTGGAATTATAGAATTCTACTGCAGATGACGAAGAGATTGAGATTGTTCTCAGCTTCAGTTTGCTCGGCTCCATGGTCAACACTCTTGGCACCAGCAGCCAGGAAATAAAAAAACGTACTGCGATGGAAAAGTCCGCTGTTAGGGACCCCTCTAAAGTACTCAAGAGCAACAGTGTCTCTCTGGAGACTAAGGTGCGCCTGATACAGGGCATGGTTTTTGCAATCACTTGTTATGCATCAGAGAGTTGGACAATGACTAGGGAGGATAGAAGGAGAATTGATGCCTTTGAGCTGTGGTGCTGGAGAAGAGTATAGAATGTACCATGGACTGCTAAGAAAACAAACAGATTCATCCTAGAGAGGGTTAAACCAGGCTACTCCTTGGAGGCAAGGATTCTGGGGCTTCGTCTGTCATACTTTGGACATGTTGTAAGGAGAGACTGGTCCTTGGAGAGGGACATCATGCTTGGTAGGGTAGAGGGACAGCGCAGGAGGGGAAGACCCTCTATGAGGTGGATTGATCAGTGACTGGGGTAATTGGGATGGGTGTGTCAGAGGCAATGCGATTGGCACAGGATAGAGCAGGGTTTAGGGCTGTTGTATATAGGGTCGCTATGAGTCGCAAACAACTCGACGGCACATAACAACAACAACGACGACAACAACAACAACAACTGCAGATGACAAAATCTTGTTTGCCAAAACTGAGGAGGACCTAAAGTGCTTACTTCAGAAGGTCAAGGACTATAGACTTTACTATAGATTGAAGCTTAACATCAAGGAAACAAAGATTCTTATCACAGGGCCTATTGGCAGTACTATGATAGAGGAGAGATTGAGATTGTCAACAATATCAACTTGCTTGGTTGGCACCCGCTGTCAAAAAATCAAAAGACTAATTGCATTAGGATAATCTACTGTCAGGAACCTCTCCAGAGTGCTAAGGGTAAGGATGTCAGTCTAGAGGCTAAGGTGTGCCTGATCCAGTCCTTCATCTTTGCAATTATGATGCATCAGAGAGCTGGACAATGACCAAGTATGATAAAAGAAGAACCAATAACTTTGAGTTGTGGTGCTGGAGAAGAGTATTGAACTTACTTACCATGGATTTCCAGGAGAACTAACAAGTCTATCCTGGATATGGTGAAACCAATTTTTCCTTGGTGGCAAAGATTTTCAAGCTTGTTCAGACATAATTTGGGCCTGTTACCAGGAGGGATAAGTCCCTGGAGAAGAACACCATGTTTGGAAGGGGGACGGACAGCACAGGAGAGGAAGACCTTGGATGAGATGGACTGACACAGTAACTGGGGAAATAGGGATAGATGACAGTAAGATTGGCTTTGGATATGACAGAGTTCAGAATATCACATGGTCACTATGAGTCACATGTGACTCAAAAGCACATAACTACAACATTCCTAGATCTAACTCTAAGTTGACTTTGTTTGTAAGTCAAAATAATTAGATCTGGATTGTATCTAATGATAGTTAAATGTCTTAGCATGTAGTGTACTTTTCTATGCATAAACAAACATTTCCAGACTTGTGAAACTATTTTAACATAATATTGCAGTAACTATAATAATAGAACTATTTAGTGTTTCACAAAGTTATATCTGTATATTATTATGAACCATTGTAAGTACATTTTGAGGATTTTTTTTTCTTTTCTTTCTTTTTTTTTTTTTAGTTAGTTGACTTTATGGAAGGAGCTCTGGTGGTAATGGGTTGCACTGCCAACCCAAAGGACAGTGGTTCAAATCCACTAGCAGCTCAATTGGGAAAAAAAAGGGAAATCACTTTCTTTGAGATTTAAAGCCACTGCACATCTGCTGGAGGGTCAGCTATGAGGCTGCTTTGACCCAGTGGCATAAAACAATAACAATAATAATAAGGCTTTATAGGAGTTGGTTCATAACTACAACTTGTTGTAAGTTAGATACTAGTAACCCGGGAACCACCTGCACTACCTTTAACTACCTTTTTCTTACACCACTCCTATTTATTTCTGAATAATGGCTCTGGATTATTTTTTTTGGGGGGGGATTTTGAGTAATTTGGCTTCTACTACATATTAATGCTAGGGAAGGTGTTTCTATTCTTTTGAATCATTTAAATCCTTAATTGTTTGCCTTTGTGGTATTGTTTTCTTTCTATTAATTTTAACTCAATATCTCCCTGCTATTCGTGCTGTGATAATGATTTATTTCTGCTAATATTCAAGAGTAACATCAGCAGAGAACTGCCAGAAGTCCAGGCTGGGTATAGAAGGGGTTAC
>NW_006399889.1:5178714-5180892 GCF_000299155.1 Elephantulus edwardii | reverse complement strand
ATACTAAGGCTCCGTCTAACATACTTTGGACATGCTGCAAGGAGGAACAGATTATTGGAGAGGGACATCATCCTCGGTAAGGTGGAGGGACAGTGCAGAAGGGGAAGGCCCCTTAAGAGGTGGTTTGATTCAGTGACTGGGGTAATCAGGATGGGTGTGTCAGAGACTGTGCGATTGGCACAGGACAGAGCAGAGTTTAGGGATGTTGTATATAGGGTCACTATGAGTCACAAGCGACTTGATGGCACATACAACAACAACAATTTTTGTTACTAATTAATGTTCATATTATGTCTTCGTTCTCCAGAAAATAAGAGTTCAGATTAAACAGCATATGTACAATGGTAGTGTCCTCAACAGAAGCCTGGGCTCTGCCTCCTACCCAGGTTTTGCTCATTATAGAACTGTTCATTCCTCATACATTCTTTCCACTGTGGTTCACCTACCCAGGCTTGCCCACCAACATCCCACCCATTAGTCCTTCTACCCTCTTTTATAAACATTGAAGCCAGCTTAGTGTTCTAAAGTAGCTTGCACCAGGTACACACACACAATATCCACTTTCTAAGACCTGAAGCTTCGTAGTCCCTAGTGGAAGCTAAAGCTTATCCCAGAGGAACAAATGAGGTCTACTTCCAGTTATGTCAGCACTCGGCACTGGTATCAGGTTTTCAGGCTCAAATATCAGAGTCATCTTTGATTCTTCTTTCTTCTCAGACTCCATATCAAGCCATTCACTAAGCTTGACTCCAGGCACGTAGGGGGAAAACTTTGTGTGGTTACCCACCAGCTCTGACCCCCTAGTGGCCCTATCCTATAGGACAGCAGAAGAGTTCAGTTCTGTGACCTCATGATCCTCGTGCCTGCTGGTCTGCTCGACTGCACTGTTGCAGCTGTTATGCACGATGAGTGACGTCCAACCCAGAAGCTTAATCTTGCAGCCTTATATCAGACAGCATTCAGTTGCAATCTATCAGGTCTGCAGTGCGTAATTTTTAGAAATGGGATCACCAAAAATTTCTCCTTAGTTTTCCACAGTCTGAAGCTCTGATGAAATTTGTCAAGTGTGGGGAACCACTTGGTATTTGAAATAATAGTAGCTCAGTTTTCACCATCACAGCAACATGTATCAAATACACATGCATTTTCACTATAGTCAAACAAACTGATCTATAAGTGGTAGAAGGAGCACAATAGAAATTAGGGTCATAGGTTCTGATCTGAGTCTGCTTCTGAGGCATCTATATGTCCAAGTATATCTTTGAATATTTCACTCATTCCTTAATAAAGGAATACATTCTAGACTCTTTCTCTCAAAACTCATGTCTACTTCCACCCTATCACACTGCTTGCTTGACATGCACAGGGAATGGTTATTTAGGCTCAGCATTACTCAGTGAACAAACTATGGTTTAGATACTCTATATGCTTGAGGAGGTTCTGGTAGCCTAGTGGCAAGAAGCTGTGCTGCAGTCCCGAAGGCACGTGGTTTGAATCCCACCAGCTGCTCCATGGAAGAAGGATAGACAATTTCCTCGTGCATGATTAACTGTTTCTGAAAACCCAGGTTTATAATTCAGTTCCAACTTGATGGTACACACAACATACACATAATTTGGGTTAAAGTTTAATCCACATTTATCAGTTCTAAATCTGAGCACTTACTTGTAAAATCTAATTTTATAATGAAATTTTTCCTTCTGTATTGGATAGTGAACAGATCACCATTTTCTGTGCTTTTAGCTGATTATTATTTTACTTAAACTTCATTTTGGACTTATTAGCCAATATTTGAATCAACTATTAAAACTTTCCATGGTGTATTTCTATAGTACTTATGCACACCTTATCGATGACAGTATTAATAGAAATAATGTCCCCCTTCCTAATCACAAGTTATCCCCTCTTATGTTTTCCTATATTTTTCCTTGAATATAGCATGGACTGCTAAGAGAAAAAACAGGTTCATCCTAGAGAGCATAAAACTAGAATACTCCTTGGACGCAAGGATTCTGAAGTACCAACTGACATACTTTGAGCATATTGCAAGCAGGGTCCAGTCCTTGGAAAAGGGACATCATACTTGGGAGGGTGGAGGAACAGTGCAAGAGAAGAAGACTTTCAATGAGATGAACTGACTCAGTGCTTGGTGTAATGGAGGTGGGTGTGTCAGAGAAA
>NW_006399889.1:5165259-5178329 GCF_000299155.1 Elephantulus edwardii | reverse complement strand
CTATGAGTCGCAAGCGACTCAATGGCACGTAACAACAACATTCAAGTCTTTAAGTGGTGAGTGAGCCTTGTGAGTCCCTAGGACTAAACCTCTGCTTACCAATTTTGAGATTTTATGTGAAACTTTGGTGGAGTACATTGAAAATCAAATCTATTGTCATCTAATTGATTCTAACTCATATCAATCCTGTTGGACCCTGTAGGGAGCTTTGGTTGCATAGTCTATAGAGAGTTGATTACAATCCACCAGCAGTTCTGAGGGAGAAAGATAAGTTATTTCTTTCCATGCAATTTACTGTTTCAGAAACCTAATGGAGATTCAATAAAAGGTCAGTTATAAGTTGGTTCCAAGTTGATGGCAATGAATGAGACTGTGATGAAAGAGTAGAATTGCCTTATAGCTTCCCAAAGTTATAAAAGTTTATGACAGCAAACTGCCTTATCTTTTTCCTGCAACCAATTACTTGAGTGTGAACCTCTGGCCTTTAGGCTAGCAGCCAGACAGAGCTACCAGACCTTCTACTAAAAAACAGATAGAACCATATATTGCTTAACAAGACTCAACACTCACCAAAATTTTCAGTTATTCTTTTTCAATCTAATTATGCTGTACTCTGGATGAATCCTTGTTTCCACACCTTTTCCTTATTTGTGGAACAGATCTTTTGGGAGGTTGGACTTTATGGAGAGGAATGTGGCATAGGAATGGAGGAAGACTCATCAACAACCTGTGTTATACAGGTGACACAGCCTTGCTTGCCGAAACTGAGGAGGACCTGAAGCAGTTGATGCAGAATGTCAAAGACTGTAGTGTTCAGTAAGGATTGAAGTTCAACATAATGAAGACAAAGTTTCTCACCACTGGGCCAACTGGCAGCACCATGATAAATGGTGAAGAGATTGAGATTGTCAACAAAACCAGCTTACTCAGCTCCATAATCTACACTCTTGGCACCAGTAGTCAAGAAATCAAAAGACAAATTGCTCTGGAGAAAATTGCTATCAGGGACCTTTTCAAAAGTGCTGAAGAAAAAAAAAAGTGCTGAAGAACAACAATGTCAATCTGAAGATAAAGGTATGTCTGATTCAGGCCATGGTTACTTGCTATTCATCAGAGAACTGAAAAATGACCAAAGATGACATAAGAAACATTGATGTCTTTGGGTTGTGATTCTACAGAAGAGTATCGAACATACCATGGACTACAAAGAGAACAAACAGGTTAATCCTGGAAAGAGTGAAAGTAGGCTGCTCCTTGGAGGCAAGGATTTTGAAGCTCCTTCTCACATACTTTGAGGATGTTTCCAGGAGGGACGAGTCCTTGGAGAAGGACATCATGCTTTGAAGAGTGGAGGGACAGCACAGGAGAGGATGACTCTAGATGAGATGGATTAACACAGTAACAGTAGGTCAGTCAGAGATAGTGAAACCGGCTCAGAATAGAGCAGAATTCAGAGCTATTGTACATAGGGTTGCTGTGAGTTGCAGGTGACTTGATGACTCATAACAACACAGCAATAACATCACACACAAAAAAACATGCAACTTTGCCAATTCAGATATGACATTTTAAATAGAAACTGTTATTAAAATTTTTTTAAATGCTGCCATAACAAGCTATTTTGGAGTAAAATAATCTGGAACATTAGTGTGTACATGATTTCATGAAATGCCCTAAGAACCAATTGTGGGCGTATAAACTGGTGAGCTATTTGGCAAGATCTGATGAAGCTCGAAGCATGCTCAAATATGAGATTAAGCTTCAAAATTGTTGCCGCAAAATAGCCATCTGGTTTCACTTTTTCGCGAGACCTATCAGTTTGTTCTTTGGCTAGCTCTGGGATATTCAGTGCTCTTTTCCAACACCACAACTCAAAGATATCAATTATTCTTCTGTCATACTTGCATCCAGGAAATAAAAAAAAAATGAGTTGCATTGGCAAAGTCTGCTGTCAGGAACCTCTCTAGAGTGCTGAAGAGCAATGATGTCAGTCTGGAAACTAAAGTGCGCCTGATCCAAGCCATAGTCTTATCAATTACTTGCTATGTATCAGAGAGCTGGAAAAGGACTAAGGAGGACAGATGAAGGATCTATGTCTTTGAGTTGTTGTGCTAGAGAAGTACCTTGGATATACCATGGACTGCCAAGAAAACACACATGTATGTTCTGGAGAGGCTGAAACCAGGTTGCTCCCTGTAGGAGCATGTTGCTAGGAGGGACCAGTCCTTGGAGAAGGACATCATTTTTGAAATGGTGGAGGATCAATGCAGGAGAGGAAGACCCTGGATGAGATGGATTGACACAGTGACTATGACAACGGGATTATTTCTCTCAGAAACATTGAGACTGACTTAGGATAGGACAAAGTCAGAGCCGTTGTTCATAGGGTAGCAATGGACATAGTAGACTAGATGGCGCATAACAACAGCAGCAATTTTAAACTATTATGGAGTTCATTGAAAATCCAAAACCACCTAGTCAATTCTAATTCATATCAACTCTGTCATAATAGGTAGTTTATGTGGATTAGACAGAAGGGCACTGTCCAGGGTTTTACATCTACTAAGTGGTAGAAACGTTCTCTCATTGCCTTTGAGCTGGAAATGACTAATAGCGCTTCTACCAGTGGAGTTTTGGGAGGCTGTAAATCACACAGGAGAAGACTGATTATCTTTTGCCTATGGAGCTGCTGGTGGATTTGACCTGACAGAGAGGAACCAGTGTCTTTGGGTTAGCAGGGCAATGCCTCTCTGCTGTTTTGAATCCATCCGTGGCTCTTCTGAAAGTTCTCCCCCCACACCCCCACACCCCCCCCACACACACAATTTACAGTCTCTAAAAACATTCTGGAAGGTCAGCTGTGAGTTCTTTCTGACCCTATGGCAATGAGTGTTTTAAGAAGTGGTGTGGCCATCAATGTACGCGGGCTGTCTCCCTCTATAGTATGTGTGTAACTTCATTGAGTGTAGAAGATCAAGAGGCAGAAACACAACCTCAATGGAGACTAGTGATGATTATGGATCACTAAAGCTTACTGTGTTGTTGCTTTTGTTAGTTCTCTAGTTAGCACGTTGCTGCACACTTTTAAATTGACAACCATGCTTAGAAACACATTTGTCGTCATTTGCTGCAACGTGTTAATCATTACTCACTTACTTTATGAACAGATCTAAACCTTTTCCTAGCCTATGCCATCCTCACCAATCTCTGATATGCTTGAATCCGATGTTATTGTCATTGTGTCAATCCATTTCACTGAGGGACTGTGTCTCTTTCTCTACTTTTCCTCTCTAGCTCTAACTTTCCCAGGATGGTGTCTTTTCCCAGGACTTGAAACAGACTCCTCCTGCTAACATGTTGAAAGCAAATGAGATAAAGTTTGAACATCCTTGCCTTTAAGAAGCACCTTCTTTGCACTTCTTCCAAGACAGATGTGTCTGTTCTTTTGACAATCTAAGAGAGATGCAGAATTTTTCTCCAACACGACTACTGAAAAGCATTGATTCTTTTTCTGTAATTCTTACATATTGTCAAACTTTTTGATGCATAAAAAGTAATTGAAAACACTGTATGTAGCTTGGATCCTATGTCTTAGTCTTTATACTGGCATCCTTGCAGTGTTTAATATTGCTGTTGTCAGATGCTGTTGGAGTATGACTCATTGCAACCTTATGAACAATGGATCTGAACCTTTCCTCGTCTGTGCCAACCTCATTGTTTCTGATATATTTGAGTCCTTTGTACAGTCACTGTGTCAATTCATTTTGTTGAGAGTATTTCTCTCTTTCACTGGTCCTTCACCTTTCTAAGCATGATGTCCGAGATGAAGCATCATCATCCTTGCCTTTAGGAACATCTGGTGACACATTCCCCAAGACTTATTTGGTTGTTCCTGTGGCAGGCCATGATATATTCAGTACTTTTCTCCAATGCCACAACTCAAAAGCATCATTCTTCTGTCATCCTTATTTTTGTCAAATATCCAGATGCATAGCAAGTAACTGAAAATACCATGGCTTGAATAAGGGTGCACCTTAGCTCTTTAGAGAGGTCCTTGACAGCAGATTTTCCTTAGTACAGCATATGCTTTGATTTTTTGACTTCTGGTACCAAGGCTGTTGATTGTTGATTGAAATAAGGTAAGATAACTTACAACTTCAATTTTGTCCGTAATCTTGTGAAGGATTCAGAAAAGCTTGTATGACACGAGGGATATTATTACTAATGTTAATATCAGAGGGTCCTACAGAGAATACTAGAAGAATGTCTATCTGTGTTTTATTGGCTATCTAAAGGTATTTGTCTGGGTGGACCACAACAAATTATGGCTGGCATTGAGAAAAATGGGAATCTCAGAACTTAATTATGCTCATGCAAAATGTATACCTTGATGACTCATAGTGATCATATAAATGAAAGACCTGAACACTTGTGTAACTTTCATTCTTTCTCCAGGTTCATAGAGTTTCTGTATACTCTACACAAATAAACATTTAAGTTCTTCCCATCTTACTATTTACTTTATATGAAATTGTAGTGATATTTTTTCTTATTAGGACATAAAAATTTTTATCTAAAAGAACAAAGTATGAAAGTATTTTCAAGTGTTTAAATAAGACGACCGAAAGATTAATAACTCAACCAGACTTGAAAGCCTGTTTTAAAGCAGTGATAATTAAAAGTGTGATATTGACTCAAACATAGAGAGTTCTTTTTTGCTGCATCCTGGCCCAGTTTGTCAACCTTACTTTCACATCATTGATTTGATTTCTTACAGGTGCAAGTCTACCTTTTATGGGCTCTTTACATAGAATTTGAATGTGGTTTTCTAGTACATTTTGTTCTCTTATTTTTTCCCCTTGTCTCATTCTGGTTTCTTTTTAGTTCTATCTGATCACAGCTATTTATTTCCCCCTTCTTATGAAGATATCTTTTCATCACATATTTTGTTTCTTAGCTTATGGAGTTTTTCTTTTCTTTCCTTAAGGGAACACATCAAAATTTCTTTGCTTTCATTTCTTATCATAGGTCAGTTTTAAACAAAAATTGTATTCTTTTTATCTCAATACACAGTTTCAATTTATGGATATTAAAGCTCTTTTCATAGTCTGCATTTTTTTTGAATTTCAGAAGTAGAATATAGATGGGATAATACTTGTACTCATTAGTTCCTATTTTAAGTATCCTCTAAGATTTTAAGTTTAATTATTTGTTTACTTAAGTTTACTAAAATATTACAAAAAGTAATTGGAGTATATTCCTTGCAATGAAATAACTAGGTCATTTAACCTCTATGTTCAGCTTTTTGAGGAAATGTCAAACTGCCTTTAAGAGTGGTTGTGCCATTAACAATCCCACTATAGTGTATGAAAGTTCCAATCTCTCCACATCCTCTTCCACATTTATTACTTACTGTCCTGTTAAATTTTACCACTGTTTCTGGAGTGATATGGGAACTCATTGTGGTTTTGATTTGCATCTCTTTTATCACCAATGATTTTTGAGTATTTATTCCAGTGTCAGTTGGCCATCTGAATATCTTCCTTTGTGAAAGGTTTTTCCATATCTTTTGTTCATTTTGTAATTGGGTTAATAGCCTTTTTCTTGTGAAGGCCTTGTAGTATTCTATAAATTCTCATTATGAGACACTTGTTTGATATGTCATTGGCAAATGTTTTTAACCCCAAGGAAAACAGAACTGAGGCACAAATGGAAATTTGTACATCAATGTTCATCGCAGCATTATTTGCAATAGTAAAAACATGGAAACATCCCAGATGTCTATCAGCAAACAACTGGACTGAATAATTTTGGAATACGTGATGAAATACTATGCTGCACTCAGAAGCAATGATTTTGAAAATACTATATAATATGAGAGAAACTAGAGAGCATTATGCTGAGTGAACTAACTCAGGTGAATAAAGACAAATACTATATAAATCCATTATTTTAAAAATAGAAGGATAGCCAGTAAGATGTACATGGATATCCAAAGAGAACAGGGAGGGTTTGGGGACTGAGTATGGGGAGTGGGGGAAATGATAGGGTGTGGTAGGTGGAGGGAGAAGATGAAAACATTAAACACAATGTACGTGACTGAAACAATACAAATTATTGTATGCAAACTAATAACAAATTGGAAAAGTAATCAGAGACAGCTCCAGAGCATTGGAAATTTTGGGGAAGAGAAATTGAACTTTGTGGGGTTTTCTCTTTTATCAGAAATCCCATTTTTATAATTACTTTTCAGTTTACATTATTTTCACGTCAGGTGTGAAGTCTGGCTATGAGTCAAGTCTGACCCAAGACTCCTGATGAGAATAATTTTGAAGCACAGAGAACTTTATAATGTGCATAATCCAACTTTTATTTTACATATGTTAAAATTATCACTATGCAAACATCCAAGTCAAGAAAAACTCAACTATCAGTACTATATGGTCACTATTATACAGATGTCAATTTAAAGATGAAGGTGTACCTTATCCAAACCATGACCTTTCCAATTGCTTTCTATGCATCTGGAAGTTAGACAGCAAATAAGAATGACAGGGAAAGAACGGGTGCTTTGTGTTATGATGTTGGAGTGAAAAAAGAACAAATCTTCCTTGAAGGAAGTGCAACCATGGTGCTCCTTAGAGACAAGAATGGTGACACATTTACCCACATACATTGAACATGTTGTTAGGAGGGGCTAGTCCTTGGAAAAAGACATTGTGATGGGAAAGGTGAAGGGTCAGAGAAGGAGAGGAATACTCTCAAGGAGCTGTATTAACACAATCACTATAACAATGGGCTGGAGCATATTAGTGATCATGAGTACAGCACAGGGTAATTAAGGTACAGATCTATTATTCAGAGTTGCTGTGAAGTGTTGTTAATTCAATGGGACCTAACTACAACAACAACAATACACTAGATTCATGGTAAGTAAATTCATCTTCATTCATCTAT
Source organism: Elephantulus edwardii (assembly GCF_000299155.1). NCBI lineage: Eukaryota > Metazoa > Chordata > Mammalia > Macroscelidea > Macroscelididae > Elephantulus > Elephantulus edwardii. Next base: position 5,171,372 of record NW_006399889.1, on the reverse strand, counting down.
ATGATAATATGCAGGATATGTAACATTCTCATTTCACAAATAAGCAAAATGAATCTTCAGGAATAGTGTGAATAAGTATCTAGCATGTTCATTTACCTAGATTCAATGTATTAAAGCAGAAACACTGTATTTTCAATAAAAATGGTATAATTCTAGAAATTCTTTTGAGGGTATTTAGTTTATCTCTAAAGGTAGAATCTCTTCTATGGCCACGTTGTCAAGTGGACCACATCCACTGACACACAGTTTACATTCTTTCAAGATGGCTCATCCATCTGCAAGTAGAAAGAGGTCAGAATGCTCTTTCATATGGTTTTGTTTCACTCCCAAAGGGAAAGGGAACAAACGCAACCTCTTCTCTCATCTCACTACCTTGCGGTCATTAACTTTAATAATTACATATTCTTTTCAAAATCTAGTTCACAAATGACATTTTATTTTGCACATGAATTAAGGTCAGGGAAGGGGAATAGTTGCTCACAACTCATGGCGAATCTTTGTATTACAGAGTAGAATTGCTCCCTAGGGTTTTCATGGCTGTGATTCTTACAGAAGCTACAAGGCCTCCTTTTCACAAAGTCACAGAATGAGTTTGAACTATCAAGCTTTGGGTTAGTAGCAAAGTACAAGCCACTTGTGTCACATTGTATGCTCAGGAACCATATAATGGAAAAGTCGCAGTTCTGACAGTCCACAGTGACTCTGAATATAGCTTCTCCTTAAAAGAGTCCTTGATGACTTGGAAGATGCAGTTGTTGGAGAGGTATAACCAGAAGCTTTGTTTTTGCAAACAGGGCTACTCAAAGTCTGCTCACCTGTAACTACTGAGTCTCTGGATTTTATTTTTTTCTGACTCTCAATTTGTACCGTAAGTATGCTCTGGGTAAGTTGTTCTTATACTACACTCAGATGTAATTTTGATTTTAGTGTTCCTTCTTTAATGGCTTTGTCTGTCCTTAGTATCCTACTCAGATATATTTCACTTCATTCCTTGTCTTCACTGAGGGATCAATAATATATATGTTGCATCTTTAATAAGAAATTCCTTTTGCTAAGGGAACTCCCTTTTGTCTTGAATATTTTACCATTCACAAGTCATTTTAGATATTAACTTCAGATCTTTTTTAAGCTCCTCAGTTTCAGGCATTTTAGAAAGATGTCATTCTGTTTATGATTTTTAAACAATCAAAGGTTCTTGAGGATAGGTGTCATGTCTTACAATTCTTAGCATCTAAAATCTACAGTCAGCTCAGGGCTATACTTAACTAATATATTCGTTAAATAAATGAGTCTGTTCTGATCACTTCTACATCTTAATATTTGAATTGTAGCTTAGGGCATTTGTTTCTACTATACAGGAAACAGTATGTTGTTATGACGGTTAGAAATACTACTGGAATGGTTTCATGGCAGAAGAATGAAATGAGGATAGACAAGTATATAAGGATATGGGACTGAATTATAAGATAGTAGGAGAAGTAAACATTAAATTGAAGCAAGAATAAAGGGTCCACACAAGTATACTGTGTGGCAAATGGAAAAACAAAGAGCAACACAGTTTTGGTGGTGGTGGTGGTGGTGGTGGTAGTAGTAGTGATGATGGTGAGTCTATGTGTGTGTCTATGTGTGTATATTAATAAAGTTGGAAGGACAAAGGAATATTGATAAGGAAACATCAGAATAAACTCAAATGAAACAAACAAAAGTCCAATTTGGTTACGGTATCTTGCTATAAAATGATAGAGGAGGGATGTAGCTGATCCTGAAAGCAATGGAATGATCAACAATGAAAACGTCCCCAAACTAAACTCTTATGACCATAATGAAATAGTGTAAAAAGAGATCATCATAGATTAATGACAAAGTTTCAGTCATAAGGAGCCAATAATCATTTAAAGAAATTTCAGAAAAAAATATAATTTATAGAAGACAAGATGAACATGTTGTTGTTGCTATGTGCCATTGAGTCGCTTGCAACTCATAGCGACTATGTATAAGAGCTCTAAACGCTGTTCTATCCTGTGCCAACCTAGCAATTTCAAATGCACTTATTCCCACTGCTCCAGTCACAGAATCGATCCATCTCATCGAAGGTCTTCCTCTCCTTCGCCGCTGCTCCACTCTGGCAAACATGATGTCCCTCTCCAAGGACCAGTCCCTCCTTGCAACATGCCCAAAGTATGTCAGATGAAGCTTCAGAATCCTTGACTCCAAGGAGCATTCCGGCTTCACCTTCTTCAGGACAAACCCGTTTGTTTTCCTAGCAGTCCATGGTATATTCAACACTCTTCTCCAGCACCACAGCTCAAAGGCATCAATTCTCTTTCTATCATCCCTATTCACTGTCCAACTCTCTGATGCATAGCACGTAATTGCAAAGACTATAGCCTGGATCAGGTTCACCTTGGTCTCCAGCCTGATGTCGTTCCTCTTCAGTACTTTGGAGAGGTCCCTCACAGCTGACTTTCCAATGCAATTCATCTCTTGATTTCCTGGCTGCTGTTGCCTAGAGTGCTGATTGTGGAGCCAAGCAAGCTAAAACTGTTAACTATCTCAATCTCTTCACCATCCATACTGATGCTGCCAATTGGCCCAGTGTTGAGAATCTTTGTTTTCTTGATGTTGAGCTTCAATCCATATAGGAGGCTGTAGTCCTTGACCTTCTTCAGCAAGCGCTTCAGGTCCTCCTCAGTTTCAGCAAGCAGGGTTGTGTCATCTGCTTAATGCAGGTTGCTGATGACTTTTACACCAATCCTGATGCCACATTCCTCTTCGTGCAGCCCAGCATCTCAGATGATCTGTTCTGCATACAGATTGAAAAGGTATGGAGACAGAATACATCCCTGACAGACCCCCTTCTTGATTTTGAACCATGTAGTGTCTCCTTGCTCTGTTCTGACATCTGCCTCTTGGTCCAAGTATAGGTTTCGCATTAGCACAATCAAATGTTCTGAGATTCCCATTCTTCTCAGAGTCAGCCACAGCTTGTTGTGATCCACACAGTCAAAAGCCTTTGCATAGTCAATGAAGCACAGATATTCTTCTGGTATTCTCTGCTTTCTGCCAAGATCCATCTAACATTAGCTATAATATCCCTAGTACCACAACCTCTTCTAAATCCAGCCTGTACATCTGACAGCTCTCTGTTGACATATTGTTCCAAGCGTTTTTGGATAATTTTCAGCAGAATCTTGCATGTGTGTGATATTAATGATATTGTTCGATAATTTCCACACTCTGGTGGGTCACCTTTCTTTGGAATGGGAACAAATATTGGTCTTTTCCAGTCAGTGGGCCAGCTGGCTATTCTCCAGATTTCTTGGCACAACTTAGTGAGCACATGCAGGGCAGTGTCTGTCTGTTGAAATATGTCAATTGGTATGCCGTCAACTCCTAGAGCCTTGTTTTTTGCCAATTCCTTCAGAGCAATTTGAACTTCCTCCTTCATAAACATAGGCTCTTGCTCACATGTCATTTCATGAAATTCTTCTCTGTCAGCCAATTCCTTCTGATACAGTAACTCTGTCTATTCCTTCCATCTTCTCTTGAAACTTCCTGGATCATTTATCATTCTACCCAAAGTATCCTTAAGTATTGCCACCCATGGCTTGAATTTGTTTTTCAGCTCCTTCAGCTTAAGAAACGCTGAGCGAGTTTGGCCCTTTTGATTCTCTGACTCCAGCTCTCTGCACATTTCATTATAGTATCTTGCTTTTTTCATTCCTGGGTACCTTTTGAAATTTTCTGTTTAGCTCTTTGATTGAGATTTCAGAAATGGAAATACAGAGAAGAAGGAAGAGCTGTAAGCAGATACTAATGATTGGAACGTGGAGCATGAGAAACATGAATGTAGGAAAATTGGACATTGTTAAGAAAGAAATAGAACTCATAAATATTCACATACTAGGTACTGGCGAAACAAGAAGGCTTGGCATAGGATATTTTGAATCAGACGATTATGTGATTTACTATGCCAGGGATGTAAAGGTGAGGAAAAATGGGGTTGGTTTCATAATTAAAAAAGCAATTTCTAGATCCATCCTGAAATACAATGTGGTGAGTGACAGGATAATATCCATACACAAACAAGGAAGTCCAGTGAATACCACAATAATTCAAATATGTGCACCAACAACTAGAGCCAAAGAGGAGGAAATAGAAGATTTCTACCAACTTTTGCAGTCAGAAGTTGATCAAACATGCAATCAAAATGCATTGATAATAATGGGCAACTGGAACTCAAAAGTTGGGAACAAGGAAGAAGGCTCAGTAGCTGGAAAATATGGGCTCGGTGAGAGAAATGAGCCTGGAAATAGAATGATAGTGTTCTGCACATTCAATGATTTATTCATTGCAAATACCTTCTATAAGAAACATATACACATGGATCTCACCTGATGGTATGCATAGGAATCAAATAGATTACATTTGTGGAAGGACTCAGTGGAAAAGCTCAGTATCAGCAGTGAAAACCAGGCCAGGTGCTGATTGTGGGACAGACAACCAACCACTCATATGCAGGTTCAAGCTGAAGTTGAGGAAAATTAAATCAAGTCCATGGGAACCAAAATTTGATCGTAAGACTATCCCACTTGAATTTCCAAACCATCTCAGGAACAGGTTTGAGGCCTTGAGCACCAATAAGTGTAGGCCAAACGAGCTCTGAGAGGATATCAAGAAAATCGTCCATGAAGAATGGGAAAGATCATTACAAAGGCTGAAAAAGAAGACCAAGATGGATGTCAGACGAGACTCTGAATATTGCATTAGAGTGCCGAGAAGCCAAAGCTAAAGAAAGAAACCAAGAAATCAAAGAGCTAAACAGAAGATGAACACAGGAAAAAGGAAATTTGAAATGTGGAATAATAAATAGGAATGAAGAAGGATACAGAAATCATGAAGAATGGTGAAGATAGGCAAGAGGACAGCATCTTAATTAAAAGACTAGACATGAATTTTCATTATTCATTTGCTATGGAGTGAAAGATCCATAAGAAATGAAGATCTCAGAAATGAGGTAGCTCTGTGAAATCAACAACATGTATCTTCTTAAAGATGAAAAGAGTGCAAATGGTTCTCTCTACTTTCCAATAATAAGAATAAAAATCACTTGAGCTTTGTTTGCTATTGTTCCTGGGATAAGATGTTATCTCATAGTTGTTTTGATTTGTATCTCTCTTAGAGCTAGGAATTTTGAACATTTCTTCATGTGTTTGTTCGCTATCTGAATGTTTTCTTTGGTGAAATGTCTGTTCACATTCTGTACCCATTTTGCGATTGGATTGTTTACCTTGTTGAGGTGTTCAAGTATTCGATAAATTCTAGATTTACGTCCTTCATCAGACATGTGATTACCAAATATTTTCCCTACTCTGTGGCTTTCCTTTTTACCCCGTTGGAGAAGTTTTTGGATGTGCACAGGGATTTGATTCTTAGAGGATTCCATTCATCTATTTTATGTTTTCCTGGTTTTAGTTTTTTCAGGATTGCTTGGGAGACTATGCATGTTGTGGATTAGGACTTCTAGAGTTCTTTCAAGATTTTCTCTGATGAAGTCTAGAGTGCTTGGTTTTACTTCTAGGTCCTTGATCCACTTTGAGTTAGTTTTTTTGTATGATTTGAGGCGTGAGTCTTGCTTGAGTTTTCTACAGATAGTTTTCAAATTTTGCCAAAATCATTTATTAAAGAGGCTTTCATTTCTCCACTAAACTGATTTTATCTCAGTTGTCAAAATTCAGCTGACCATAGGTAAATGAACTGATTTTTGGGTTCTCAGTTCTATTCCATTGATCTATGTGTCTGTCTTTACTACCATGGATATGTAGTAGGATTTGAGATCAGGGAGTGAGATGCCTCCTACCTTGTTTCTCTTTTTCAGGATTGCTTTACTTATTTAGAGTTTCTTTCCATTCTAGATGAAATTAGAAATTGCCTTTTCCATCTTGATGAAGAATCAAATTGGTATTTATATTGGGGTTGCATTAAACTCGTAGATTGCCTTTGGTAAAATGGTCATTTTCACAAATGCTGGTAAGGTTGTGGAGAAATTGGAACATTTATTCACTGTTGTTGGGAGTGTAAAATGGTGCAACCACTCTGGAAGGCAGTATGGT
>NW_006399889.1:5158896-5164854 GCF_000299155.1 Elephantulus edwardii | reverse complement strand
GTGTAAAAGAAATATATGATTAGGTATTATTTGCATGACATCCAGACTAAGATATGCATAGAAAAGTGGACTAGAGGGAGAAGATTGTGCAATGAAAAAATAATTTTAAATAGAAAAAAAGACTTGGGGGGATTAGGTAGGAAAAGGTCCAACAATGAATTAATGGAAATATAAGTTTTCAGTAAACTTTCATTAAAATATCAATTCAGTTTTGAAAAAAAAACTCTATAAAAAAGAAGAATCAAAATAACCTGAATCTGCATATGTATTAGAAAATGGTAAATATGTTACATAATGGTTCCTCTCACAACATAAATAACATCTACTATCAGCCAGTTTCTTTCCCCTTGCTTTCATGGTGACGTCTTGTGTGTCAGAGTAGAACATTGGTGCACAGTGTCATCAAGTTCCTGATGTGTCAAAATTGATCAGTAGATCTTTATTTTGAGGCACTTATAGGTGGTTTTGAAAAGCTTTCTTTTTGGCTAAATTCCAAGTCCTCATCACTCTCAAGGGAATGTTTATAGGCCTTTAATGTATTTATTGGCAGCTGGGAGTCTACTTTGGGGTTTCAAAAAGAATCTGAAATTTTTCTTTAAGGGTTAAAATTACCTGGATGGAAAAAAAAAATCTTCTAGTATTCACCTAAACCTAGTAATTTTTATATTTTATTATCTTAGTTTTGTACTTTCTTTTCTTTTTTGTATCATTACACTCTATTAGAACCTCTTCAAGCCTTTTTGCCAGGAAATGCTCTTTCCCATGTTAAACTATTCAAAAGCTAAACTTACTTTGTAAAGCTTTTCAAATACTAACCATCTAATAAGCATACACTTGAGTAGTTTCCTCTTCCATTAAGACCCTTTCCAATATGTACAAGTATAACAGTTTACCAAGAATTACTTCAAATTCTCAGTATCTGCCTGTAACATTTTAGTCCTTCAGAAATTAGAGAAGTTAACATATCACTTATAAAATCACAGAATTCCTGGAAGGAATATTAGACATAACATAGTCCATATTATTATGAGTCATTTATTAACAACTCCAAGGGACTCATTCACAACAGGGAATATAAACAATTAAGGCCTCTTTAAACACTCTATAGTGAGAAAAATTAACGGATTCCCCCAAGGAAGGAAATGAAGCTAAGTGTGCTAATTTGGACAGATGCTTGAACAGCATCTCCAACACATGCAGGCACAAATGCAGGGCTATGTTGATTCAATACAGTAGATGAAGCTTCAAATCAAACATAGACGTTTATTAAGCCTACCATCATGATTAAGATCTGCCCAGGGTACCAGAGAGCCAAAGTTATGTTCCTGAAGTATGAAAGATGTACAAATCCTATTCATGGAGAGAGAAAAAAAAAACCAACAAAAAACCCAAAACAAAATCCTCCATTGGCAATAATGTTAATCATAGTCATTTTTCTTTTCCTGGTTCTGTAGTCTAAGGTTCTCAATGTTACTGACAAATTATATTACCAAATAGGTTACCTGGATATTGTAAAAGAAGATATTCTTCCCAGCTTATGTAGCATGTGCTGTTAGCTGTCAGTGACAGACAACTGACTCAAAAAGACTCTGTGTACAACTGTTCAAGACTTTGCCCAACCTTATGTTATCTTTACTGACCCCGTTGTGCTTAAATCTATTGCTGCAGCCCCTATATCAGTCCATTTGCTGAGGGTCTTATTCTTTTATGACCCTCAACTTTTTTCTCCTGATAACATGTTCAGATATGTGGAATGAAGTCTCATCATCTTTGTCTCTAAGAAGTACCCTGACTGCACTTAAAGACAGATTTGTTTGTGGTTTTTTTCCCCCTTCTGGAAGTCCTTGATGTATTCAGTAATCTATCAATACCACAATTTGAAAGAATCAATTCCTTGATATTCTTATGTGCAAGATACTAAATAAAATCCTGTAGCGTTCTGGAGTAGGAATCGGATTTCCCCCATTCTTGCTGAGGTCATTAATATTCATCCAGTTCAATAATTAATGCTTCTCTGCATAAATTTGACACTGTCTTGGAGCCTTCTATTATATATTATTAGTATATTCTAGTTCATTTATTGAGACATATGTTCTGTCTTGTTGGGTGGTTGAGGAAGTTTAGAGGAGCTTTCTCAAATAATCTTTCTTCAGAAAAGTGCTCTCAGGTCTTTGCCTAGCAAAATCCTCCCGATTTACAAGCCTAGTTCACATTTGGCCTCCCTCTTGATGTATTGAGCTCCAAGGGGCTGGTTCATAGAGAGGTGAGCTGCTAACCCTAAGGGTATGCCTCTCTGCTGGTTCCACCACTGGCTCCTCAAGGGAAAGATGGGCGATATTCTCCCATGTGATTTACAGCCTAGGAGATCCACTGGAGGCTCAGCTTTCAGTCAGTTTTAACTCAGTGGCCATGGGATTTTTGAGTTTCGATGTCTCTGGAGTCCTTTGGTAGTATAAATTTTCAGCATACTCAGCTGTTAATTGAAGTGCTGGAAGTTTGAGTCCACACAGTCATGCCTTGGAGTAGAGAACTCGTGACCTGAAACACGAATTTCTAGAATCTTATGGAGTACCATTCTGCTCTGACATACATAGAGGTGCCGTGAGTCAGAGTCAACGTAAGGCAACAGGTTAGGAAACTTACAGTGTCTCAGTCATAGATGAAAGAGAAGAACTGAGCAGAATTTTGCTTCACTGTGCATCAGCTGCGGCTGACTCAAGAGCAGCTAAGAAGAGCAGCAAGAAGCCTTTGGTGGCCTCAGAGCCTCAGACTGGCAGGCTGGGTTAAAGGATTTGCTGCTTGGATTTTTATAGCTCTTTACTGAGTAGAACAATGTACTATGCTTCTGTAGCTGGGTTATGCTGTGTTGGCATGTGTGTTGCTATGCCCTGGCTATTTTAAATACCAGATGGTCACTCATAGTGAACAGATTTCACAGAGCTTATAGGTTAAGACAGACTATAACAAAGTATGGCAATCCACTTCTAAAATTGTAACAATGAAAACTATGGATCAAAATACAATACTGTTTGATATAGTGCTGGAAGATGAGTTGCTAAGGTTCCAAGGAACTCAAAATACAGTGGTCATAAGAACAGACTGAAACATACTGACAGTGGTAAAGATGGCACACCACCAAATAACATTTGCTCTGTTGTTCATGGGTCACTGTGAGTCAGAATGATTTGATAGCAGCTAACAGCAGTAGGCCAGTAGTTCCCTAGGAGATGATGCTGCTTCATATATGATATCCTAGAAATCTGTTAGTTTTTGTTTGTTTAGCTGTTGCAAGAACTTCTGGTGTTCAGTAGGTGTAAGTCAGTTTTAAAGAATTAAAAAAAATAATCTCTGTGTGCTATTTTTGTGGAATTCTAATGCAATGAGACTTTTCAGGGAATTCAGCTGCCATATAAGTTGAAGAAAGACAGAATATTGTTTCCTATGGAAGGCTACCAAGAGTTTACGGTGATTCCACCCATGACATTTGAGCCACTAATCCCTCTATCTCTGTCATTCTATCTTTGCCATTTTCACGGACATGGAGAGTCCATGTGTAAGAACTAGGATCTGTTTTATTTTACTTTCTGCCTTATTTTTTTTTTCAAATATTGGTTGTTTAATAGTGTGATTTCAGTCCTGAATATTATTGAAAAATCTTTTTTTTCCCTAGATTTCATGTACTTACCCACTAGAGCTATGTCCTTCCAATGAGGTCTGGAGTCTGCAGACTTTGTAGGATGGGGTCACTCTCCACCTGCCACCACCCTCCTTATGTCCCATGTTAAGTTTCATGCCTAACTAGCCCCATTCTTGAGTGTAGTAATCTGCACACCTCTTTTTCAGATCTGTCCCATTGCTGGTATGCATACCTTAGGCTGAAGAGGTAGTTATGGAATAGTATGTTCAAAGGATGTGAATAGAATCTTGATATTTACACAAGGGCACTGCATGGTGTACAGGGGCCATGGTCCTTGAAGCTGGAAGCAGGATGTAAAAGCAGCAGGTCACAGGTGAGCTATGTTTTGTTGTTGGATTCTGAGTAAATCTAAAAATAAATTGTAAACTTTGTAAAGGCAGGTGAAGAAAAATAATGAACAGCTTGTTATCTTGATGTGTAGCTTTCCATATTTCAACATATGGTGTGGGCCTCTGTTTTCACTTTTGCCCTAGGCCTCACAAATGTTAGAGATGGTTTTGTTTTTGGTTTTTATCTTCTTATGAAATTAGTGCAAATGCTTCTGTTTTTATGTGCTCATTTTAAAGAAGCTGCTCACAGAGTTTTAGTGATCTTGCTTATTCTAATAAGAAGTTAATGAAAGATTTTTATGTTGTTGTCATGTGCTATTGAGTCACTTGCAACTCTTGGCAACCCCATGTACAATAGCCCTGAAATCTGATCTATCCTGTATCTATCCTCTATCTTTACTGTCTCTGACACACCTAACCTCATTACCCCAGTTACTGAATCAATCCATATCATCAAGGGTCTTCCTTTCTTTTTCTGTCTCTCCACATTTCCAAACATGATGTCCCTCTCCAACGGCTTGTCCCTCCTTTCAATATACCCAAAGTATGTCAGGCAAAGACTCATAATCCTCACTTCCAAGGAGCAGCCTGGATTTACCATCTCTGGGATGAACCTGTTTGTTCTCCTGGAAGTCCATGGTATTATGCAACATTCTTCTCCAGCACCACAAGTCAAAGGCACCAATTGTCTTTCTATCATCCCTAGTCATTGTCCAGCTCTCTGATGCATAGAAAGCAATTGTGAAGACTGTGGCCTGGATGAGGTACACCTTAGTCTTTAGACTGATGTCATTGCTCTTTAGTACTCTGGAGAGATCCCTGACAGCCTTACTCAGTACAATTCATCTTTTGATTTCCTGGCTGCTGTTACTAAGAGTGTTTATGGTGGAGCCAAGCAAGCTAAAGATGCCAACAATCTCAATCCCGTCACCATCTATCTTAATGCTGCCAATTGGCCTAGTGGTGAGAATCTTTGTCTTCTTGATGGTGAGCTTCAATCCATATTGAAGGCTGTAGTCCTTGACCTTCTGCAGGAAGCACTTCAGGTCTTCCTCAGTTTCACCAAGAAGGGTGTGTCATCTGCATAACACAGGTTGTTGAGGAGTCTTCTTCTAATCCTGATGCCACATTCCTCTTCATACTGCCCAGCCTTCCAGATGATCTGTTCTGCATATAGATTGAAAAAGTATGGAGACAGGATACATCCCTGGTGTTTATGCTTCCCAATTTTGAACCATGCAGTGTCTCCTTGCTCTGTTTTGATGATTGCCTCCTGGTCCAAGTATAGGTTTCTCATAAGCATGATCAAGTGTCCTGGGATTCCCATTCTTCTCAGAGCCAGCCACAGTTTGTTGTGATCCACACAGTCAAATGCCTTTGCATTGCATAGTCAGTGAGCCACAGTCAGACATTCCTGTGGTACTCTCTGCTTTCAGCCAAGATCCATCTAACATTACCTATGATCTCGCTAGTATCACGGCTTCTTCTAAACCAGCCTGAACATCTCACAGTGCTCTGTCGGTGTAATACCCAGTTGTTTTTGGATAATCTTCAGCAGAATCTTGCTTGCATGTGATGGCAATGAGATTGTTCAGTAATTTCTGCACTCTGTTGAATCACCTTTCTTTGGAATGGGAAAAAATATAGATCTCTTCCAGCCAGTTGGCCAGGTGGTTGTCTTCCTGATTTCTTGGCACAACTTAGTGAGTGCATCCAGGGCAGCTGCTGTTTGTTGAAATATGTCAATTGGTATGCTGTCAATTCCTGAAGCACATATCTATAAAATATAATTTTGTTTCATGCCACTAATCTGTTTATTATTTTTAATTTACTTGTGTATAGAATTCCAAATATCAGTAAAATTGTTATATTTACATTCACATATAGTGTATTTCCTCTTGATGAGAAAAGAACTCTCAGTGTACAGTAGTG
>NW_006399889.1:5144533-5146948 GCF_000299155.1 Elephantulus edwardii | reverse complement strand
AATGTGAATGGTTTAAATGCACCAGTGAAGAGAAAAAGAGTAGCAGATTGGATAAAAAAACAAAATCCATCAATATGTTGCCTACAAGAGACACATCTGAAAAATGGAGATAAAGAAAGACTAAAAATTAAAGGATGGGACAAAATACACCAAGCAAATGGCAACCAAAAAAAAAAACAGGAGTAGCGATACTAATTTCTAATAAAATAAATTTCAATGCAAAAACCATCACAGAGGACAAAGAAGGTCACTACATAATGCTCAAAGGGTCAATGAATATGTCTTGAAGAATGTGTAGCCTTAGTGCTCTTTGGAGGTAAGGATGATGAGGCTTCACCTCACGTACTTCAGGCATGTTGCTAGGAGGGGCTATTCCTTGGAGAGGGACATGTACTTGGAAGGGTTGGATGGTCGGCAAATGAGAGGAAAACCCTCAACCGGATGGACTGACATTGTGTCTAGCACAATGGGCTCTAGTGTGTCAAGAAGTGTGAGGATGGCACAGGATAGGACAGATTTCAGATCCACTGTTCACAGGGTCACTATGAGTTGTACCTAACAACACCTAAAAACAACAACAACAAAGTTTCAACACTCAAGGCTGAGGAACCTGTGATCCCATTTTGGAAGCTTTCCTGACTGTATTCTGCTACTAACTTGGATTATAACCTTTTGACTTCTACAGTATGATTCAGTGTGGTTTGTGAACTATAACATGAGATTTTGGAGCCAGGAAAGCAATAAGATTGGTGTCGAGATGAGTAAAAAGAGGTAGGAAGCTTGGGGGACATGTGTGACCTCATGGGATTTTGTTTTGTGGTGTTGATACTGTTGCGGGGACAGTTCCTCTTTGTGAAGGTGGTAATACTGTCCCTCATTGCCCTTGCTCTTTTTACAATAATTTAGAAATATAGACATTTCTATACAATAATACAGAGTAGGCATGTTCAAGATTTTATTATTGCATGTTCTTACTGCTCTCTCAGCAAAGTTTCTATACATATTCCATAATGAAAAGGTATCTGTGCTCTAAATTGTTGTATGTGATCTATTAGGAACAAACCCATTGCTGACCCTCTGCTGGGTTTTCAAAGGCAGTAAATCATATTGGAGGAGATTGCCCATCCTCTTCCCGTGGAATAACTGGTAGATTAGAACTGCACACCTTTGGGATCACAGCTCAGTTTCTTATCATTAGGCCCCCAGAGCTCTGCTCTAAATTAGACATGATCATCTCTTGTTTGGCAAAAATAGAATAAAATGGCTTAAAGAGTCAAAGTATTTATACCTTTCAAATCCTTATTTTGAAAACCTTAAAGTTACAAATATATTTAACAACCCCAAGTTCCAGCCTTAGTATAATGTAGTTAAACACATCGACTGGTCCTAATCTCTTTAATCTTCTTTCTAGGTCTCTAAAATAGGTAAAAACCAAAAGCAAAATAACATTAAAATTAACTAACTAGACTCTCCAGTTGGCTGCAGTAATAATTATATTCTGGAATGGGGAGGGGGCAGAAAAAACAAACATCACAACCTTTTTGAGATTTATGCTAAACTCACCTGGTTGACATTGATTGCATACAAAGATTGGTACAGTAACTGCTACCACTTCTGCTTGTAGATCTCTTTGCATTGTCACTTTAAAACTCTTCCTGTAAAGGGTAAAGTCTAAGTATAGGCTGGCCTTTTGACTTGCTTGGGCCTATATCATGTTTCAGGAGTAACATTTTATGGTTATCAGAAATTAGACTTTAAGACAACTTACAACTCCCATTCTCCTTCTCTTAGAATGATACCCATACATATTTCACCATTATAAGGAAGCCTAACCTAGCCTGCTGGAGGAAGAAGGCCTAGATAGAAGAAAACACACTTCTTAGTCAATAGCATCAACCACAAGAAATGTTAATGAAGCACCCAGACCCTCCAACCCTATTCATGCTCCCAGGTGACAGTAGATTAATGAATGGCTTAAGTTGACACTGGTAGGGAAACGATAGGATGAGCCTAATTCAAATGACTTAGTCACAGAATTGTAAGCAAGTGTATTATTATTGTTTTAAGCCAAAAAATTATAAAGAAAATTATTACCAAATAATGGGTACTGAAACAACAGCATTGTATACTGCTTACTGCCTCAAAGAGGTTCTTGAACTCTGGATGTACACGGTGTGCATACTTGCATTCTTAGCATCTATATAACCTTGGTAACTATGGAACTCTGGTGGCTTAGCCCATGAAGAGCTATACTAATATAAAAGACCTCTGGCAGTTCAAATTCACCAGCAGCTTCTTGGAAGGCAGATGACAATCTTTTGTGTGATTTAAAGCCTTAGAAATGAGGGTTCTGGCACACACATTGGCAATGAGTTTAATACAACTTTCATCTTGTTTATTTTTTAAATTTTGATA
>NW_006399889.1:5129900-5142430 GCF_000299155.1 Elephantulus edwardii | reverse complement strand
GTGTCAGAGGCAGTGCGTTTGGCGCAGGATAGAGCAGGGTTTAGGGCTGTTGTGCATAGGGTCCCTATGAGTTGAAAACGACTTGACGGCACATAACAACAACAACATACTGCTTATGTTTGAGACTGTTAGAGTCTATTCTTATATGGCTGTGTCTATGTATGCATAGAGAGCTCTGGTGGTATAGGGGGTAAGAAACTGTACTGAAATTCCGAAGTCATGTAGTTTGAATCCACCAGCTACTGCATGGGAGAAGGATGGGCAATCTCCTCCCATGTAATTTACTGCCTCTGAAAACCTGCTGGAGGGGCTGTTGTGTGTCAGTTCTGACTCGACAGCCCACAAGAACAACACAACATGACTATATATGTCTTATCTTCCTATTGGCCAATGTGTTCTTTTTCATAGACCAGTCAGGGAGAAATTCCAAATGAGGAAAAGTTTGAGCCATGTTGAAATTGCTTGGGTAGTGAGCTACTTAGGAAAGGTTACATGGTCTTAAGAAAAAAAAAAACAAACATATATATATATATATATATCAGTAGGTAAAGAACTAGAAAATCGGGAGTATCCTGAGTACAAAGACTATTGATGCCAATTATGTTGTTAGGAGCATTCCAGTCAAGTACAACTAATAGTGACCCTATAAACAGCTGACATGAACTCTACCCAATCCTTTGCTGTCACGTACATGCCAGAGCTCATCACTGTAGTCACTGATAGTTCATTTCATAAGGGATCCTCTTCTTCACTGACCCTCCATCTTTCCAAGCATGGTGTCCGTTTCCAAAGAATAGCTTTGCCCAGCTACATGTCCAAACTATAAATAAAAGCCAAGGCTCTGCCATCTTTGCCTCCAGGGAGCACTCTGGCTGCACCTTTTCCAGGATACTCCTGTTCATTCTTTTGGTAGCCCATGGGGTATTCAATACCCTTCTTTTGCATCATAACTCGATAGCATCAATTATTCTTCTGCCATCCTTATTCATTTTCCAGCTCTCTAATGCATAGCAGATGACTGAGAAGACTATGGCCTGAATCAGGTGCACCATAGACTTAAAACTGGCATCATTGTTCTTCAGCATCTTGGAGAAGTCCCTGACAGCAGACTTGTGACTTGCCCAATGTAATACATACCTTGATTTCCTGACTGCTGGTACATAAGGTATCGATTGCAGATTCAAGCAAGATGAAATAATGAACAGCTCCAATCCCTTCTCCAGCTATAAGAATATTGATATTATTAATATACTATTAGTATTAATTAATATTATTAATTATTAATATTCTATTAATATAAATATTGTCCTGTGGTGGGGACTTTTTTTATTTTGAGGTGTAATCCAAACAAAGACTGTAGTCCTTGAACTTCTGCAACAAGCATTTCATGTCTTCCTCACTTACAGTTAACAAAATTATGCCATCTACATAGTGCAGGTTGTTGATGAGTTCCCCTCTAATCCTGATGTCCATTCCTCTTCACAGTCTGTCCTCATGAATTATTTGCTCAGCATACAGACTGAATAGGTATGGGGAAAGGGCACATCCCTGACATACAGACTTCCTAATTTTAAACCATACTCTGTTTCCTTGTTCTCTTTTTGGTCTATGTATACATTTCTTTTAAATATACAAGAAAGTGTTCTAAGATTCCCACTCTTCTCAATGTTGGCCATAATTTGTAATGATTCACACAGTAAAATGCCTTTGCATAGTTGATAAAACAGACATTTTATTGGTATTCTCTGTTTTCAGCCAGGATGCATCTGACATTAGCAATGAGATCCCTGGTGCCATGGCCTCTTCTACATCCAGCTTGAACTTCTGGTAGTTCTCTACCAGTGTACTGTTCTAGCCATTTTTGAATGATCTTCAACAATACTTTGCTTTCATAAGATATCAATGATATTATTTGAGGATTTTCACATTCTGTTGAATCACCTTTCTTGAGAATAGGAATAAATATGGATCTTTTCCAGTCAGTCAGTCAGGTAGCTGTCCTTCAAATATCCTGGCATAAACTGGTGAGTACATCCAGTGCTGCTTCTGTTAGTTGAAACATGTAAATTGGTATTTCATCAATTCCTGGGGCCTTATTTTTTGCCAATGCCTTCAGGTCAGTTTGAATTTCATCCTTAATTATCATTGGTTCTTCTTATGGTACTTCGTAAAATTTTTGAGTGTCAACTAACTCTTTGGTACGGAGATTCTGTGTATTCCTTCCATCTTCTTGTTCTTTTTTTTTTTTTATTAATTTCAATGAACATTTGCAGAGATTTTGGATTTCCATTCTTTTATTGTTGCGCTTTTCTCCCTGCCCACCTGCACCCCCAGTTCGCTCTTCTCCTTGAAAAGCAAAAGAAAAAACTCCTTCATTGTTATACAATCCCCCCAACCTCCCACCCGCACCCCGAGTACACTCCACTCTGCAACCCTCATTTCAAACTCTTATGATAATCATAATGCGTTAAAATATATTACTTATAAACTGTTCTCTTCCCTCATTGGCTTCAATGCAGTATACATAATTTATCCAGTTTTTCTCAGTCTTATCCCCACCTTGACGTCAGCCTCATTCTGCAACAGTGGCACCATCTTCTTTTTATGCTTCCTGGATCATTCAAGATTGTGCCCATAGCATCTACCAGTATTCCAACTTGGGGCTTGAATTTGTTTTTCAGTTCTTTTAGCTTGAGAAACCCTGGGTGAGTTTCCCCCTTTTTATTCTCTGACTCCAGCTCTTTGAACATTTTATGAAAATGTCTTGCTTAATCTTCTCAGGCTGCCCTTTGAAATCTGCTCAGCTTTTTTGCTTTGACCTCTCTTCCTTTGTTTTGGCTTCTTGATGCTATAATGCAATTTTTGGGGTCTCTTCTCATGTTTATTTTGGTTTTTTCTTTCTCCATTGAAGAGAGACCTCTTCTCTTCTTCATGGATGATATAGTTGATGTTCTCCCTCAGTTCCTGTGGTCTTTGATCAGTGCCTCAAACCCGTTCTTGAGATAAGTCTTTAATTCAACTAGGATAGACTCATTGTCATATTTTGGTTTCTGTGTATAAGCTTCCATTTTCTTCGGCTTCCATTTAAACTTTCACAGGAGTAATTGATAATGTGTTCCACAATTGGCACCTGGTCTGATTCTGACTGCAGTTATTGTGCTTTTTTCAATGATTATATCTGCAAATGTAATCAGTTTGATTCCTGTGCAATTAGTCAGATGAGGTCCATGTGTAAAGTAACTGTTAGTGGTTTTTTAAAAAGAGGTATTCACTATGAATAAATCATTGAGTGCATGAAATTCAATCATTGATCTCTGTCCTTATTTCTGTCACCACGTCTATACTTTCCAACTACTATTTCTCTCTCTTTGGTTCCAACTTTAGTGATCTAATCAACAATAATTATTAGTGAATCTTGATTACATGCTTGCTAAACTTCAAACTGCAAAAGTTGGTAGAAATCCTCAATCTCCTCCTTGTTGGCATTATTTGTTGGTGTACATATTTGCATGATAATCATCTTAACAGGTCTCCCTAGTACATGTATGTAGAGTATCTTATCACTCACAGCAATGTACTTAATGATCAATCTTACCCGATACAGAGATCTGCAGGCATCAGCCAGTGTAGCCACGACTCCTCAGTGGATCCAGAGCACCAGAGTAAAGGTCTGCAGATAATAAGGAGGCCAGGTCAGGTCCCCCCAGAATCCAGAGGCCTGTGGCAGAGCTCTGCCAACTGTGAGGTGTGTGATTTTTAAATTTCCACTTTCCTATCTGGGGAAAATCTCCTTCTGTGTGATTTACAACCTCTCTAAATATACTGGAGGATCCGCTTTAAGTTGGTTCTGACTTCAAGGCAGTTAGTTTAATGTTTTGTTTGTTTGGGTCGGCCCCTCTCCCCTGAATATACTAATAGCACCAAGAATCTTTAGGGACGGTTAAGCACTCAGCCATTAACTGAAAGGTATAGCCATAGGTTATTGGTTCAAGCCCAGCTAGAAATTCTTAGATGGAAAAGAGCTGCAATCTGCTCCTATAACAATTCCAGCCTAGTAGAGATTCCTACTCATTTTAGCTTTGTTGTGAGTCGGGATCAGCTCACAGTACGCCATCACATTCATACCTACATCACAGGCCTGTTAAAGGTTCTGTAAAAGCAGTGGTTCTTAATCAGATGTTTTCTCCCTAGGCGAAACATTAGGCAATGTCTGCAGCCATTTTTGATTGTCACAGCTACAGGGATTGCTACTGGCATCTAGTGGCTAGAGGGCAGGGATGCTGCGAAGTATCCTTCAATGCTTGGGACACTCCCACAGTAAAGAATTCTTCAGCCAAAATGTCAATAGTGTCCTGGTTGAGAAACCTGCCATGAGGCAGAGGACTGTGCCTGCCATGGAGTCAATTATTATTATTATTGTTAATTATTATTATTAAACATTGGAGAAGGCTAGTCAATTTGCCTGACAGTATCTTGGTGTCTCTCTTTTCCATTTTTCTTTTTAACCTCTTGTCTTTGAGATTCTTCTTCTCATTTCTATCCTTTATATCTCCTGCTTGATAAGGAATCTTTTTTTGTGTGTGTGTCTTTGATTTCTTCCTTTCAAAATCCCTTTTATCTACAGGTCTAAGGTTTTGCTCTGACCCTCCTTCTAAGGCCTGGGGACGATTCATTTTGGGGGTTCCCGTTGCACCAGTTTCCTCTTTTTCACCTCTTTCATTGGGCTTCTGAGTAATCAGAAAGTCATGATTTCTATCTGGTTACAAATGATAATCAAAGAAAGTCATAGACATTCAGGACAGAAAGATTTTGATCAGGTAGGAGTTAGGTGATGAAGAACAGAAGTATGAAAACAAATCTTGCCCATTTCAAACGTTTACAAAAGGCAAGTCCTGCTCCTAATACATTTCCCAAGTTATTTCTGTTCCAAGCACTGCTGTGCTCTATTCACCATAATGAAAAGGTGTAAGGTGATGCATACACATGCCACAAGGGCTCTAGATGTCAGTTACACCCCTTTCTTAGTTTTTGCATAAGAAAATGTGACTCCCTACTCCTCCACCACCCTGGGGATGGAAGAATGTCCAGGCCTTTCTCACGTACCTCTGAGTTGCTAAACTATCCCGGTTACGCTGGCATATTTGATTCTGTTCATCTGTTCCTCACCCCTGGAAAATCTGTAATGACTATTCTCTCTACTTTGTTTCATTCAGACATAGATCCTTCCTCTAATCCCCAAGTCACTGCCAGCACTAGGCTATCATTCTTAAGACCCTACAAAAAAAGTAATGATAAATGTAGGAATTACAACAGAAAGAAGTAAAGCTTACAGTTAAGAGGTCAGATTTTTCTGCTCTTAAAATCTACTGGTCATTCCCTTTTGCTTACACTGATTGTCATCTCAATCATTTCTCTTTGTAACTCAACCCCATTGTCATGATAAAGGGAACCTGCTTGTCTTCCTCAGAGGTCTCAATATCATGTATTCTTCAATTTCCAACTTCCTTACAATTTCCTGTACCTAGACTTTGCTGTATGAAACCTGAAACAACCATGAACATCATAATAACTTGTATAGAGAATAATAACTTGTTATTTGAATACTTGCATTAAGCCTGTGTAATTCTGTTACCCTGAGAAGAACAGATAGATACTTAACTTAAAGCTGTCCAATGAAAACTGTGAAAGCAGATGGTCCAGAACAAAGCACCCTAGAGACATCTAGCTTCTACCAGTAGAGTTGCCAGCCATTCAGAAAAGAGGAGCTCAATCTTCAAAGCATACTAGCACATGATTGTATCAATAGATTCCAGAATGTATTATATGTTGTCTCTTCCTTGAGATTCTATGCACATGCAAAAACCACACAAGAAAACACACACACAAATTCCGTTATTAAATAGAATAGCCTTTCCTGGCAATATACAAAACATATTCGTAAAGGGTCTAAAAATGCTGGAATACAGAAACCTTTTAAATTTTATTTAACCCAATATCTCACAGGTTTATCTAACCATGGAACGCTACTGTATAATTTATTATAGAAATGCAGCTCCTGAGAACTGCTGTACTAGAGTCAGTCATACGTGCTACTTAGGTGCACCTGCTCTACTAGCTTCCTCGGCCTTCCCCTTCCCCCAATTTGGCAAGAAATTTCTGGATTAGTTTCTACCATTCCTTTCCATCTGTTTCCTCTGATAAGCTATGCCATCCTTTCATAGCATTAAAGCTCAAGTGTATTTTCCTACTAGTTGAGTCTTACATCATTCTTCTGTGTGTATAAATTCTGTCTCTCCAAGTAGACAGTTTTTCTAGGTAAATGCCAGTCCATGTCTAACAATATTGATTAAAAAAAAGGTATAACACGCTAGTGGGCAAAATGGATAAAGATCTCTGCCTGTATGATGCTTATTGTCAGTAGTGGACAGTGAATATTGGGTATAATAAATACACATGTGCATTGAATATAATAAATAAATATTGAAGGCAAGGATTTTGAAGCCTTGTCCCACATACTTTTGGCATGCTGCAAGGAGGGACCAATCCTTGGAGAAAGACATCATGCATGGAAAGCTGGAGGGTCAGCATAGGACAGAAAGACACTGGATGAGATAAACTGATATAATAACTAGGGTAATGGGGAAAGGGTCTCAGAGACAGTGAGATCAGCTCAGGTTGTTGTTGTTATATATCATTGACTTGCCTACGACTCATAGCATCCTTGTGCCAGTCTCACTGACTCTGACTCACCTACCTCCATTGCCCCAGTTATTGAATCAATCCATCTCATCTGGAGTCTTCCTCTTCTGTGCTATCCTTCCACCCTTCCAGAATAAACCTTCTTGAAGAAGGTGAAACCAAGTTTCTCCTTGGAGGTGGCTCAGGATAAGGCAGGGTTAAGAGGTATGGTACCTAGGATCACTATGAGTTGTAGTCAATACGATGGCACATAACAACAACATAATAATAAAAAATACAGTGATAGAAATAATTTCATACCATACATTAAACCATTATCTCTCTATAATCTCTTCTATAGTATAATATAGTAAAATAGTATATAAATCTAAGTTACTTTGGCTAAGAGGTCATATATTCATTTCTAGATCCAGTTTATACTTTTTAGCTAGGTCATAGAATTCATTCCTGTCTATTCTAACAGTATAATACTCTTAAGGGAATAAAACCACTAACTAGCTGTCTTGTAGTATCAACTATAATTACTACTGGAAATAAGTAGGTACTAAAATGAAAGGGAGAGAGTAAAGAAAAGGCAATATAGTCTACATTTTAAAAAAGCCATGTAAAAACTACAGGTAGATGTTGAGCCAAATTAACAAAATACATTAGCTAAATATTAAGATAGATGTGAGGAAGGGAGCTCTGGTGGCCTAGTGGCAAGAAACTGCACTGCAGTCCAGAAGGTACGTGGTTCAAATGCTCCAGATGCTCTGCTGTAGAAGGAGGAGCAATCTCCTCCTGCGTCAGTTGGATCTGACTTGATGGTATACAACAACAACAACAACAAGACAAAAAAAAAAGAAAAAGATAGATGGGAGGAGGTTCTTTTTGTAATGTACTTGGGAAAAAAGAGAAAGATACTAAACCAGATACACTGACACAATGAATGGGCTCAAGGATGTCAGAAATAATGAGGATAACACAGGATAGGATATGTTGTTCCCTGCATCTCTATGAGTCATATTCGACTTAATGAAGCATAATAACAACACCACTTTTTGTTGTTGTTGTTGTTGTTGTTGTTGTTATGTGCTGTCGAGTCGCTTGCCACTTTTTTTAAATGTAAAAATAAATATAACAACACAGCATTTTGTTTTTGTTGTTAGGCACTGTCCAGTTGGCTCCACTCATAAAACCTTATATAGAAAAGAAGAAAACCCTATTCCATCCTACAACAAACTCAAACCTTATACATAAAATACCTGTTGTAATCACTGGTAAACCCATCTCATTGAGAGTCTTACTCTCCTTTGTTGACTATTATTTCAAGCATCATATTCTTTTTCAAGAACTGTCTTCCCTTGAACATGTCTTTATTCTGTGAGACGAAGTCACACTATCCTTGCTTCTAAGGAGCAATATGGCTGCATTTCTTCTAATATGTATTTATTCCTTTGGCAGTACATGGTATATTGTTAGTCAACATCACAATTCAAAGGAATTTATTAAATCTTACTTATTCATTGCTCAATTTCTTTATACATATTAAATAGCTCTGGTGGATTAGTGGAAAGAAGTTGTGCTACAATCCCAAAGGCATGTGGTTCGAGGCCATCAGCTGCTCCATGAAAGAAGGATGAGAAATCTCCTCCTGTGCAATTAACTGCCTCTTGAAAACCCACCAGGTGGTCAGCAATGGGTTGGTTCCAACTTGATTGTACATAACAACAACAACGATGACAAAATAACTGAAAATATCATGGTTAGGTTAGATTCACCTTAGTCTTCAAAGGGATATCCTTGCTCTTTAGCACTTTAAATAGGTCATTGGCAGCAGATTTACCCAATATATCACTTACTTTCTTGATTATTGCTTATGAATACAAGAACAATAAATTCTTGAGGACTTCTATCTTTTCTCCATTTATTATGATGCTACTTATTGATCTAATTGTGAAGACGTATGTGTTCTTGATGTTGACCCATACCAAAAGTTAGTCTTCACACTTCTACACTAAGTGCTGCATGTTCTTTTCACTTTCAGAAATTGAGGTTGCATAATGCAGATTGTTGAATAGTCTTCCTTAAATACTGTTCTCAGGTTTTTTGTTTGTTTGTTTTTTTAATATAGTCCAGATTCTTGGGATATTTGTTCAGTATACATAAAAATGGAAAAGGTATAGTGAAAAGATGCAACCCTGATGCATACTGTTTCCAGTTTTTTCAAACTTTAATGAAACTTAAATTTATTAACTTATAATATCTAGACTTATCCTTTAATCTTGTTTTATAGATAAAAATGAGGGAAATATTATTCTCAAAATCAGCATATGTCTCAATAAGGATTTTCACCTTTTCCAATTTTTAATCTTCTGTTGGGACAATTACTACTTGATAAATATCTAAGATCTACAGAAATCCCAATTCTTATCCATGAAATTCATAATTTATTATGATCTACATAGTCACATTCCAATGCATAATCAATAAAATGCAAGTAAATATCTTTCTGATATTCTTCACTTTCAACTCAGATCCATCTGACAACAGCAATGATATCACTTCTTCCATGACCTCTTCTAAAACTATCTTGAATTTCTGACAGCTCCAGACACTTTGCAATACTATTATGTGGTATTTTTACATTGATCTTGTAAGATTTAATTGTTATTATGTGACATCGATTCCACTATGACTCATAGAGACTCTATGCACAATAGCTCTGAACCCTGCCCTATCCTGAGTCAATCTCACTGTCTTTGACACACCTAACCCCTTTACTTCAGTTGCTGTGTCAATCCATCTCATCTGGGGTCTTTCTTTCCTGTATTGACTCCCTAGTGTTCCTTTTTTTTAGCTTTATCCACATCTTTTTAGTTATCCTTGTATTTTTTACAATGGTCTTCTGTAGTATTTGTCCTTATGACTCTGAGTTAGTTTACACAGCATAATGTTCTCTAGCCTCTCCCATGTTATAAAGTATTTTATAAAAGCATTATTTCAGAGTGCTGCATTCTATTCCATCATGTAAATTACCACAGTTTTGCAATCCATTTGTTTGTTGGAGGACATTTGGGCTGTTTCCATTTTCTTCCCATTGTGAATAACATTGCTATGAATATTGGTGTGCAAGTCTGTGTGTTTCAGTTCTATTTTTCTCTGGGTATATTTCTAGCACTAGAATAGCTGGGTCATATGACAATTCTATGTTCAGTTTTTTAAAGAAATGTCTAACTTCCTTCCAGAGTGATTGTATCATTTTACAATTTCACCAACAGTGTAAGAGAGTTTCCACCTCTCCACATCCTCTTCAACATTTATTGCTTGCCATCTTATTCAATTTTGCCACTGCTACTAGGGCAAGATGATATTTCACTGTCATTTTGATTTGCATCCCTTTTTTTTGCTAGTAATTTTGAGCATTTCTTCATGTGTTTGCTGACCATTCAAATTTCTCCCTCAGTGAAAACCCTTTTCATGTCTTATCCATTTTTTTTAACTGGGTTATCAGTCTTTTTCTTGTGGAGGCCCTGTAGAATTCGGTAAACTTTCACTATGAGACCATTGTCTGAGATGCAAATATTTTTCCCAGTCAGTAGATTTTCTTTTTACCTTATTGGAAGAAGTTTTTGATGCACACAAGTATTTAATCTTTATATAACATCATACATTGATATTATTATCTTCTTCTGATTGTACATTTCCAGTTGTATTTGCCAACTATACTAGGGATCTCTGGTGGCCTAGTGGTAAGAAACTGAGCTGTAATCCCAAAAGCATGTGGTTTGAATCCACCAGCTTCTTGAAAGGAGAAGGAAGGACAATCTCCTCTTCTCTGAAAACCTGCTGGGGAGTCAGCTGTGAGTTGGTTCCAACTTGACGGTAACAACAATAATATTAGCCTTAGACTAGGTCTTCTAAGTTTGGCCCCATTTTCTCTGTTATGATCTTTATGGTTTGGGATTACCCTCTACTCTACTTGAGTTGATTTTTGTGTGTGGTGTGAGGTGTGGTTTCTGCTTCAGCTTTCTGCAGGTAGCAGTCCAGCTTTGATTGCAGCATTTGTTGAAGAGGTTGTCATTTTCCCATTTTATAGGTTTTGATTCCTTATCAAATACCAGTTAACTATAGGTACATGGGTTAATTTGTGAATTCTTGGTCTATGTGTCTGTAATTATACCAGAAGCATACTGTCTTGGTTATTATAGCTGTGCAGTATGTTTTGAGATCAGGGAATGCTTTGCTTCACACTTCATTTTTGTTTTTCAGAAGTGCTTTGTTTAGTTGGTATTCTTTTCCTTTCCAAATAAACTTGCCAAAATGGCTTTTCTATCTCTTTGAAAAATGAATTTTGTATTTTTTGGATTACAATAAACATCAATATTCCTTTTGGTAGGATTGTCATTTTCGCTATATTGAGTCTTCCTATCCATGAACACGGAACAATTTTTAATTTGTTTAGGTCTCTTATAGTTTCTTGAAGAAGTGTTTTGTCGTTTTCTTTCAAAAAGTCTTTTGTGTAGCTAGTTAGGTTTATTCTCAAATATCTCAGTTTGTGGTTGGCCATAGCAAATGGTGTCGTTTTCTTATTTTCCCTCTCTGTGTTTTCTTTGTTACTGCAGAGGAGTTCCACAAAATTTTTATGTTGATCGTATATCCTGCCATGCTACTAAATTGGTCTATTAAGTAGAAGAGTTTCTTGTTGAGTTGGTGGGATTTTTGTTTTTTTTTTTTTTTTAAAGTATACTATCATATTGTCAGCATATAGTGACTGTTTTACTAACACTTTGTCAATCTGGATGCCTCTTATTTTCTTCTCTTGTCATATTGCCCTAGTATGTATTTCTAGTACTTCCAATATTAAATAGGAATGAGGAAAGAAGGACTCCTTGCCCACTCCCCTGTTCACTAGGAGTTTCTCTTGTCATATTGCCCTAGTATGTATTTCTAGTACTTACAATATTAAATAGGAATGAGGAAAGAAGGAATCCTTGCCCACTCCCCTGTTCACTAGGAGTATGCCTTTAGTCTTTCTCAATTGAGAATGACGTTGGCTCTTGGTTTTACATATATACTTTTCACTGGGTTGAGGAAATTTCCTTCTATTCCTATTTTGTTGAATGTTTTAATCAGGAAGTGGTGTTGGATTTTGTTAAAGGCCTTTTCTGAACCAATTGATAGGATCATGTGGTTCTTTCCGCCCCCCCCCCCCACTTTGTTAATGTGATGCCCTGCAATCCTGAAGGCACATGGTTGGAGGACTCCAGCTTCTCCATTGAAGAAGGATGGGCAATTTCCTCCTGTGCAATTAACTGCCTCTGACAAAATCGGGTGGAAGTTCAACTATGGATTAGTTCTAACTCAACAGTACACAACAAAAACAACAATGTCATTGAAAATATTATTTTTTTTTGTTGAGCCTTAATTCATACTTGTTATGAAGCTCATTTTGGTCATATTGAATTATTTTTTGATATACTATTGGATTATATTGGTCAGGATTTTATTAAGGATTTTTGCATCTCTATTAAAAAGATATATTGTTCTGTAGTTTTCTTTGTTGGTAATATCTTTGCCTGTTGGGTGTTAGGCTTATTCTTGCTTCATAGAATAACTCGGGGAATGTTCCTTCTTTTTCTATTTTTTAAGAATTAGTTGAGTAGATTTAGTGGTAATTCTTTGAATGTTTGGTAGAATTTAGACATGAAGCCATTGATGCCAGAATTTTTTTGGAGGCAGGAGTCTTTTTATGCCAAAGTCATATTTTATATCTACTAATTCTTTGTCTTGAGGGAGCTCTGGTAGCCTGGTGGTAAGAAGCTGTGGGGCAATCTCAAAAGTATATGGTT
>NW_006399889.1:5092365-5129800 GCF_000299155.1 Elephantulus edwardii | reverse complement strand
CAGTCAGATTCAATTTGACGGTACACACACACAAAATAATAAAATAAAAAATAAAAATAATTTAAAAAGTATATGGTTCAAATCCACTAGCTGCCTCATGGGAGAAGGATGGACAATCTCTTCTCACATGATTAACTGCCTCTGAAACTGTGCTAGATGGTCAGCTATGGGATGGATCCGATTCAAGTGCATACCACAACAATCCTTTGTTCCCAACTTTACATTCTGATCACCAGTTATTATTATTACATCTTGATTTCAAGCTCTCTGAATTTCAGATTGCAGAAGTCTCTAGAACTTCTCAGTTACTTCATTCTCTTGTTGTAGTGGTTTGTGTGTATATTTGTGTAATACTTATATTAACAGGTCTCTCTTTTTGTATTTGCATGTTATCCTGTTACTTACAGCACTGTAATTCAGGAAAATTCTTGAAATACTATTTTTGACGGTGATTATTACACCCTTCATCTTTAGTGTGTTGTTCATAGTGTAGTAGATCAGAGTTGTTGTTTTTACGTGCATTCGAGTTCCTTGAGACTTATATTGACCCTATGCAAAACAGCTCTGATCTTTGTTCTATCCTGAGCCAATCTCACTGTTTCTGAGCTCCTGACCCCCATTACTATAGTTATTTTGTCAATCTATCTACTCTAAAATCTTCCTTTATTGCACTGTCCCTCCATTCTTCCAAGTATGATGTCCTTCTCCAGGGACTGGTCTCTCCACGCAACAGGCCCAAAGTACGTGAGACAGAACTTCAAAATCTTTGTCTCCAAAGATAAGAGTATTGAATTCAAAATAGCCAATACTAGCCGATCTCTGCTCACTAACACCTAGATTTTCTTTTTCACTTTTGACAACTAACAATTTTCCTAGATCCATACATTTCCCCCCCTTTTAAAATTTTATTCTGATTTATTTACAAAGTTTGAATATCCTTACCATTTCCTTCACTCCACCCACTCAATGAATTGTGCAACCCTATGACTAACACCCTACCCCTCACCCATCCTCAACCCTCTATTCCTTCTCCCTGCAACTTGGATCCTAATACTCGTTCTACAATAATGGTTTTACACAGTATTTGTTCTTGTAGGACTGAGTTAGTTCACTCAGCATAATGCTTTCTAGACCCTCCTAAGTTAGGTAGTAATTTACAAAATCATTGCTCTTGCATGCTGCATAGTAGTCCATTGTATGAATGGTCCACAACTTCTCAATCCATTTGTTTGTGGTTGGACATCTGGGCTGTTTTCATGTTCTTGCAATGGTGAAAATACTGCTATGAACATTTGTGAACTAGTTTCCATTTGAGCCTCAGTTTTCTTTTTCTTGGGGTATATTCCAAGCAATGAAATAGCTGGGTCATATGGAATTTCTATGATCAGCTTTTTGAGGAATCACAGAACTGCCTTCCAGAGTGGTTGTACCATTGTAAAATCCCACCAACAATACAGAATTTCCTATTTTCTTGTTGTTATGTGCCATTCAGTCACATGTGATTCATAGAAACCCTATGTACAATAGATCTGAACTGTGCCCTATCCTGAGGTAGTCTCACTAACTCCAACACACCTAACAGTATTGCTCCAGTTACCTCATAAATCCATCTTATCTGGAGTCTTTGCTGTCCCTTCACCATTCTAAGCATGATGTCCTTCTCCAAGGACTATTACCTCATGACCATTGCACAAAGTATGTGAGATGGAGCTTGACAATACTAGCCTCAAAGGAGAAAGGTGGTTTCACCCTCTTCAAGACAGTCCTATTTATTCTCCTGGCAATGCATGGAATGTTCAGAACTCTTCTCCAACATCACAACTTCTTTTGTAATCCTTATTGTATAGCCCTCTGACAAATAACAAGTAATCACAAAGACCATGGTCTGGATCAGGCACACCTTAGTCGTTAAACTGACATAATTGCTCTTTAGCTCTTTGAGAGGCCTCTGACACCAGACTTTGCAAATACAATCCATGACTTC
The DNA here is from genome assembly GCF_000299155.1 of Elephantulus edwardii. Classification (NCBI taxonomy): domain Eukaryota; kingdom Metazoa; phylum Chordata; class Mammalia; order Macroscelidea; family Macroscelididae; genus Elephantulus; species Elephantulus edwardii. The sequence goes on along the minus strand of NW_006399889.1, from coordinate 5,127,816 downwards.
TGGGGCCAAGAGTGTTGATTATGGAGCCCAACAAGCTGAAATTGTTAACAAGCTCAATCTCTACTCCATCTATCATGGTGCTGCCAATTGGCCCAGTGAGGAGAATCTTTGTCTTCTTGATGTTAAACTTCAGTCCATATTGAAGATGATAGTCCTTGACCTTCTACAGCACATGCTTTAAGTCTACCTCAGTTTTGGCCAGCAAGAGTGTGTTATCTGCATAACATAGGTTGTTGATGGTTCTTCCTTCAATCCTGATACTACATTCCTCCTCATGAAGTCCAGCCTCCTGAATGATTATTCCACATGTTGTTGCTGTTATGAGCTGTCAAGTCACTTGCAACTTAAAGCCACCCTATGTACATCAGTGCTAAACCGTACTCTATACTGTGGCAATCTCACTGTCTCCAATAAACCTACCCCCATTAGCCCAGTCACTGAATCAATCCACCTCATCGAGGGTCTTCCTCTCCTGCACTGTCCCTCCACCCTCCCAAGCATGACATCCTTCTCCAAAGACTGGTCCCTCCTTGCAACATGTCCAAAGTATGTCAGACAGCTTCAGAATCTTTGTCTCCAAGAAGTAGCCTGGTTTAACCCTCTCCAGGATGAACCTGTTCATTTTCTTTACAGTCCATGGTATATTCAATACTCTTCTCCAACACCACAGCTCAAAGGCATCACTTCTCCTTCTATCCTCCCTAGTTATTGTCCAGCTCTCTGATGGATCTTAGTCTCCTGAGTGACACTGAAAAGGTATGATGACAAGACGCATCCCTGACACACTCCTAACCTAATTTTAAACCATGCAGTGTTTCCTTGCTCTGACAACTGCCTCTTTGTCCAAGGATAGATTTCTTATGAGCACGGTCAAGTGTTCTGAGATTCCCATACTTTTCAAGGTTAACCACAATTTATTGTTATCTACACAGCCAAATTCCTGTGCATAGTCAAAGAAGCACATACAGACATTCCTCTGGTACTCTGCTGTCAGCCAAGAGCCAACTGACATTGGCAATAATGTCTCTAGTGCCATGGCTTCTTCTAAGTCCAACTTATATTTCTGGTAGTTCTTTGCTAATGAACTATTCCAGTCGTTTTTTAACTAATCTTCAGTAGGTTTTTTTGTACATTACATGTTACAATTATTAACAGGAGTTTGAAACTATTACTAATTCATTTTGAGTTGTGGCACATCAGTAATGAAGGTCCTTCATTGCCTGAAATCTTGTTTCATCTATAACTTTAAGAAGACTCTACTTTGACTGCCTGCCAACATGAAGGTCTCATCATTTAGCATTACATTGTACAATGTTCTTCTACTGTTCATAGAGTTTCCAAGTCTTCATTATTCCAGAAGTGGATGGCTAGTTCTGTTTCTTAGTCTGCTCTCCCTCTGCCACATCCCCAGGAACTTTTGTGGAAACCTGTCCACCTACATATTCCTGCAGGCATTTGAAATCCTAGGGTATGGCTTCCAGCATCACAGCAACACACAAGCCATCACAGTAGGTAATTTGGAGAGTGTTGCTTCAGCATTTTATATGTATACAATTTAGTGAGATAACTTTGTTTCTTTCCAAGAGTCATAAAACTAGTGAGGATTAAGATCTGTAAGTGGGCCATATTTCTTCTCGATTTCTCTAGCTGATCATTATCTTTTTTGGGAAAAATATCAAAATGAAAAAATTACAAAGAGGAGAAGAAGAAGAACAAATGAAATCCTTCTACTTTGGGGCTCTTGCTCTTTTACCATCTTCTTTCCCTCAGTTTGCATTGGAGAAATCTGCTGTTGAGGACCTCGACAGAATACTAATGAGTAATGATATTCATTTAAAGGCTAAGGTGTACTTAACCCAAACGATGGTCTTCTCAATTCCTTGCTATGCATCTGAAAGTTGCACAGTGACTATAGATGAAAGAACAATCAGTGCCTTTGAATTATGGTGTGGAAGAAGAGTACTGAATATCCCATGGATTTTCAAGACAATATACATGTCCATCTTGGAGAAAGTGAAGCCAAGGTGCTCCTTGGAGGCAAGGATAGTGAAACTTGAGCCCAGATACTTTGTACATGTTGGTAGGAGGGCCAGTTCTTGGAGAAGGACATCATGCTTGGGAAGTTGGGAGGGTCAGTATAAGAGAGGAAGATGCACAACAAGATGCAATGCCTGTAATAATGGGCTCACATATGTCAGAGATGGTGAGGATGGAATAGGATAGGGCAGGGTTCAGATCCCCTGTTCACCAGGTCTATGTGAGTTGCCGTTTACTTGAGGTACATAGCAACAACTCCCTTGGTTATTGTCATATAACAACAAATTGTTAACTTGTTCTCACTAATCTAAGAACCTGGCAGTTGATCTATCCCAACATAGTTCTTGACCTTTTCTTCTATCCCAAGAGTAAGAGTAATCATAAGTGACTTCAACATATAGATGACACTGCCAATATCTTGGTTTCTCAATTCTTGTCATTTTCATTTCTAAAGGCTTTGTCTTCTATGCAGACATTGCTAAGGTCACAATGAATACTCTACCAAACCAAAATACTCTCTACTTCTATATTCATTAACTTAAACATCTTACTGTTGGACCTCAGGGTCTCTTTCAGCATGTTTGTTCAACTACTTCCACCATTATTATTCTTCAATCTCAGTTAGACCAGCAGTCAACATAACAAACATCTGCATTCTACCCCACAATACTAATATTTTTCTCTTCCCTTCCTTATCAAATGGAAATTTTAAGATCTGTACCTTTAGTAGCAATCTTATATTTCTTGACTTACCCTTTTGGGCTGTTCCGCTTATGAACCCTGCTTTTTTTTTTTAAAATTTAATCATCTGAGTAATTGAACCCTGTCAGAGAGAATCAAAACAAGCATCATATTAAACAAACAGAGCCCAAATGCACAGCCATGAAGTAAATTTTCATTCATAGCAATCTCCTGTGCTACTGAGTAGAACTTCCCCGCCGCATTTTCTTGACTCTTATCCTTAGGACTTGAGAGTAGGAGTAGCATCCACTTCCTAAACAACATACCTCTGGAAACTCTATGAACTTTGATAAATGACTTTAGTTATAGAAAGACTTCAGGTCTTTTGTTCATAGGGTTGCTATGAGTCATGCTCGACTTGATGGCAATCAACAATAACAACAACAACAATAATCATTATGAAAGCATAGCACAAGTCCTTTCTACTGTAGCACTGCTAGATGAGCTCAGATCACTAACTGTTAGATTAGTTTTCAAATGCAAACCATTTGAACCCCTCCATAACATCCAGGATCATTAAAATATGTCACACACTTCCTAATAATTGTCTTACTTTTCTTTGACCACCTTGTTCCTTCAGTTCACAGAAAACGTTTCAAGCTTCCTCCATCTTCCCTGATGTCATGGTCTCATATTTCTGTATACTCCATACTGGCTCACAAACATACTTGCTTCTTGTGGCAAGAGCTTAATATTCTACTCCTTAAAGTTACTTAAAGTCTTCATGTAGAACCTCATCTAGTTTTCTGCAACTAATTGTACAAACTTACTGACACACTTACCCTTCCTGTCTTTTTTTGTTCTTGTGTCGTTGGATAGGATGTTCTTTCTCAATGCCAGCCCACCTCTGCCTTGGATGCTAATAATGATAACCATTTTATTATGCATTTCTCATGTGTAAAATTCTATTCAATTAACTTTTCTTTATAAGACTTACCACAACCATATGAAACAGGTCCTATAATTATTCCCACTTTTCAGATGAGGAAACTGATCTATACACCAGGCAATATATCTTGTCCAATGTAATGCAGGTGTTAACTGATTGATTTAGGCTTTAAATCTTGGCAGTCTGTCTTCAGAATCTATTTGCTTAGCTCCAAGTAAGAAAATGACTACATAATTGTCCTTTCTATAGCTGCTTTTTAAATCCATTGTTCCTTCCATAGAGTCCTTCCCATCAGCTTTGAAAATGATTAAGTCTCCTTAAATGCTCTATGGAATACACATCTCCACGTGTTCATGCCTGTCACTTTTCTTTTCACAGTCAGATGTCTTGAATGAGCCTCTCTCTATTTGTTGTCTCCATGTCTTCATTTTTCATCCAGTGCTTATCCCATCCCATCCCAATCTCATTTTTACAAATTGATTACGTTATCAGCAGAAATAGTTCTCAGTAAGGTCATTTAAATAGCTTTTATGGTTTATTTAGTATATATAGTACTGTACTGCCAAGCAGAAGACATTAGGTTCAAGTCCACCAGTTGCTCAGCAGAAGAAAGAGGGAATATTTCCCCCCACACAATTCAGAGCGTCTGAAAACCCACTAGAATTTCAGCTGTTATTTCGTTTTGACTTAGTGGCACATAATGATAACAACAAAGTCATCACTTAGGCCTATGCACAAAAGTCTTTGGACAGTTTTTAATGCTTCTCTTACTTGCGTCCTCAGCAATCTTTAACTCTCCCAATAGCTCTATTTTTTAGTTCTTTTTAAATTTTATTTCTCATAAGTGTTATTAAAATGCAATTTACATAACATACAACTCACTTAGTGAAAGAATAAATAATATATTTTTATTATAATTACAGAGTTGTGCAGCTATCACCGTTTTCAACTTTAGAATGCTTTAACCTCATGGAGAGTTTTCAGGCTATTTTCCAAAGAGACTGTGCCATTTTACATTCCCATGAGCAGTGTATGAGATTTCCAGTTTTTCCACAAATCCAAACACTGGCTTCTAATCGCTAGTGGGTATGATGTGGTGTCTCATTGAAACTTTGACTTGTATTTCTCTACAACCTAGTGAAACTCAGCATATTTTAATGTGTTTATCAGCCATTCATCAAATTTCTTTGGATTCCTATTTAGATCCATTTTCAGATGATTATCCAATTATATGATGTACAAAATCTTCTCAAATTCTGTGAGTTATCTTTTCACTTTGTTGATGGTATACTTTGAAGTACAAACAATATTTAGTTTTACGATGTCTAATTTATTGTCTTTTTTTTTTTTACTTGTGCTTTTTGTATCCCACCTAGAAATCATTGCCTAATCCAGGATTGTGGAGATTTACTCCAGTGTTTCCTTCTAAGTCGTTTTCTAGCTTTGGCTCTTATATTTAGGTCTGTGATCTATTTCCACCATGCTCTCTCTGGCAGCAAGAAGTCACATCCACCCTGGGAGGAGCCAACCAGGAAGAACATGGTCACCTTCTCTCCCCTCTCCCTTTGGGGATTAAAGCCCCCTCCTGCCTTAAACCCTAGGCCAAGCCTGGCTTACCTCGTCGTCCCTGGGGCAGAGCGGTCCTGAACATCAAACACAAGCCCGAGAAAGCACTAAACTCCAAAAACTTGCCATAATACCTGCACACACACCACCATGCTCTCTCTGGCAACAAGAAGTCACAGAAATCTTGGGAGGATCTATTTCAAGTTACTTTTTAGATAGTATATGTTGTAAGGGACTTCATCATCCCTATAACATTTCTTATTATGTTTTCCACAAAATCACTTTTTCCATTCCTACTGAGTCTTCATTTGATCCTTCTCAGTGGTTTTATGAGGTTTTGGGGGTGGTGTTGTTGGTTTGTTTTTGTTTTTTTTTTTGTTAGGATATATTCACTTGTTTGAAATTTTTCAAACAAGAACATTACAGATTTTCACATAGTTATATTTTTCATTATTTTCTGAAGAACATTACTAAGAACAGGGTTTCAGTATAATCCGTATGCTAATATAAAAATTTATATCTTCATCTCAGACACCTCTGAACTCTAGTCCCTTTCATCCAACTATTTATTCTGTATCAAAAACATACAAACAGAAAGAAAAATCAGAATCTTTACTACAAACATATTTCACTGCCATTTTCCCACTTGGCCACCACCTTTTAATTATAAAAGCCAGAGATTCAAATGTTATTCTTAATGCTTTTTTCTCTCTTTCAAATCCAAGCTAACTCCAACACTTACTTAGTGTTTTGCCTCCTAACCATTTCTCAAATTAATTAGTTTCTCTTAATATGCACCACGACAGTCATCCTTATGTTATTTCCTCTCTCATTTAGATTCCCAGTAGATTTCTAACAGATCTCTTGAGTGACCTTGACTTCTGTCTCCACTTTGCAAACAGAGTGTTTTCAAATTACAAGGTCAATCCTAAAAAGAAAAAATAGATAAATAAAAATTTCAGTGTCAATTAACAAATGGAAACAAAACTCCCCTGAATTTTAATACCTAGTAATGAAAGAAAATTCTCTCCAGGTGCTCTGTGGATTAACGGACTTGATGATCTTCTTTTCTGTGTCTAGCCACATTGACCCTTTTTTCACTCTCCTCAAAAAGTTGCATTTGCTTCCCATCACATGGTCAATTGAATATCTGAACTTCCCTTGATAATGCTGTTCCAATGTATTCTCATCTCATTTTTCAGGGTTCAGGTCAAGTATTTATCTTCTGTGTCATTTTTGCTGATTCTCTCCTGGTACTATTTCAGGTCTTTGTTCCATTCTTTGCAGAACTCTGTCTCTCAACTTCTTTCTGTGTGTAGTTTCATATTCAAGTACACATTGACATTTCTCAATGTGGGAAGGGAAAGATTGAATGGTTTGATCATCATCATTTTACCAGACTGTAGCACTGTCCTAGTATACAAATGATGTTAGCAGATCTTATTACAAATGTACTAAAAATACTAACACATTTTTTATTAATATAAAAAAGGATACATATACATTTATAAGGTATAAAGTAGTACCTAAATGTTATGTTCATGGAGGTTAGAAAGAGCTGATTAGATTGTTGTTTTTGTAATGTGGGAAGTCCATAAACAAAAGTAAGTCATTACCTGTGCTGAGCATAGATCCTCACCAATTACTGAACATGAGTGTGAAAAAGGAAGAAATCTATGTAGTTTAACAATGGATTCATTGAATAGCTGTAATTATAATTTAAAAAGTATGCTTTTGATCTCCTGAAGTTAAAATATATGCTCTTCTGAACAAAGATAATATGCTTAAAATGTTGATTCTGCTGCCTTTCAATGAATAGCTCTGAAAACTAGCCCTAGGTTTATTTTATGGCGACATTTTCACATATTAGATGTCTGACAATGAAGGAGAAAAGAAAACTAAGGTAAGAAAATTCGATGAAATCTTCAGTGCATAATATTGTTCAGGGGAAGGAAAAGAATGAGAGCATGGCAAGGAGTGCAGGGGAGGCCTAGAGACAGTATTAAGACAGAACAAGCTTCCAGTGTGAAAAACAGGGAGGACACTGGAAACACAAAGAACAAATACAAAGGGTCAGAAGAGGCTGTGTGAATGCAAAGAGACTTTCACTAAAATAGGCCCAGCTTAATGGAGCTCTTCTTGGAAAGAATGGGTTTCTTATTTTATACTAGTCTCTTAAGAATCTTTTCAATGAATGATTTTTTCTACAAGATAATTTTTTTAAAAAATTACTTTTGAGAAAAGTATTCCGAGGTGTTCTTTTGAAGAATGTTGCCAGATAAATCCAAGGTATTATTAGAGATCATACTGCCACAGTTTACAAAACAGAGAAAATATCGAGGATGCAGCCATGTGCACAAAGCCAGTTTAGTTGCAACCTCAGGATTACCACGAAATTCTGATTTCTGACCTGTTAACCAACTGTCATAGCAAGGTCCACTGAAGTGGTTACAAATCATTCTGCAAATAGAAACTGTAGTTTAAAGGATCAGATTAACAGGATTATTTTGCTGCAGGACACACATAGATCTAAATCCAGTACAATATCCCCTTCCTCCTCTTACATTTCATAAATGTTCAGTTTTTGGGTTTGGTTGGTTGTTTGGTTTTTTGTGGGGATTTTTTAAATGTGTTTTGTTTTTTTGCTCTTTAGGTTGTTTTTTGTTTTGTTTTGTTTTTTTTATAAGGGAAATTGGAACTTTCCATTGCAGATATTGCTGGTTTCCCAAATTATAGCTGATTCTTCAGTGGGTTTTCAGAGGCAGTAAATCCCACAAGATACAGTTGCTCACCTTTCTTCCATAGACCAGCCAGTGGATTTGAACTGCATGACTTTTTCAGTGCAACTCCTTAACATGAAACCATCAGGGTTCCAGGTTAAAGGCTTTGTTGTTCTTAGGTACCATTGAGTTGAGTATAGCCTACAAGTGACCCTGTGAAAAACAGACTTGAACCCTGTCCTGTCCCGTGCCATTCTCATCATCTCTGACACACTTGAGCTCCTTGCTGCAGTCACTATGTCAATCCATATAGTTGGGGGTCTTCCTCTCTTTTGCTGATATTTTATCTTTCCAAGAATGATGTCCCTTTTCCAAGGATTATCCTCTCCTCATTAAACTAGAGCAGCATTAGGTGGGAAACCTGAAAATTTTAGGCGTTAAAAATTAAATAATGCAAACACATGTTCCAATTATGTCTTTTATGAGATAGCATGAAAGCCCTCAGAGGAACTGACTTTCATTTAGTAGGAAGCAGAAAAATAAGGAGGCTTTAAGGCAACAGGGCCCAAATGAGCAGGGATTGACCTCTTTGGAGATTTAGGACTAGATGGTCATTCTGCTGAAAAGCCAGTGGTTCCTGGATGAAGGATAATCTGCCATACCACAAATATCAAAGCTTCTCTACCTCTGCTTCTCATAATGGCCTACATTCCCACACTCCCAGGTGCTGCACTAATGACTCAGCATAGCATTTCCGCTCTGTGTCTCCTCCATCCCAAAGACCAGAACCACCCCCACCACTTTCACTGTTAATTCTCAACAGCACATCCTCTCTGTGCACCATGCTTGACAAGGCATCTCCTGCACACTCCCCTGACAGTGTGCCCACTGTACACTACTGTTCCACCAGCCCACAGTGGCATTCTTTTTTCTCCATGTTTCACTTTAGTTCAGCTTGTGGCTTGATTTTGCCAATCGTGACCTATTTTCATCAAGGTAATCTTTCAACGAAGAGACCACAATATCAATGCATATTGCAGGTACTATTTCAGAGAAAAGATAATTTACCAGTTATTTGGTAGCCTGAATTCTCTATTAAATTCATTACTACAAAGCTAAAAAGTCACCAGCCTCTCCTATGTCTTTCAATTAGAATGTTCTTCATTTCCCAGTCCTTCCTCAGTCCCATGTTCTAACTCCTCCACACTCCCAACATTCCCAACATTCCCTAGTTCTTCCGGTGGAAATGTCACTGAAAGGGAATTTGTCCTCGTACTCATCAGTCTGCTAGGAGTGATTCCTCCCCACCATTTTAACTGTGTGGGCTTGTTTTCCTTTCCATTCATTGGTCCTCATGCCCTTCAGTTAGTCACGTAAGGCAGCAATACCTTTTGAATGGTAAGTATATGTTAGACACTAATTTCTGGACAAATATTGAGATGCAAAATAGTTGCTTTATCAATTATACTGAATTTATAAAATAGTGAGATTGAGATAAATAACAAAAGGGAAAACGGTAAAAAAGTAATATACTGTGAATGAAATCAATGATATGCTGCTACCAAGAAATTGTGTGTGTGTGTGTGTGTGTGTGTGTGTGTGTGTGTGTGTGTTATGTACTGTCATAGGTCACTGCAACCCATAGCTACCCTATGAATAATTAATTTGAAATTTGCCCTATCCTGTGCCATCCTCACCTCTCTGACATATTTGAGCCCACTGTAAACAGTCACCATGTCAATCGGTCTTGTTGAGAGTCTTCTGTTGGGCTGATCCTCCACCTTTTCAAAGATCATGTCTTTCTCCAAAGACTTGCCTATCTTAACAACACACCCAAAGCAAGGAAGATGAAATTTCATCATAATTCCTTCCAAGAAGCACACCGGATTCACTTTTTCCAAGACAGAACTTTGTGTACTCTTGGCAGTCAGGATTTTCAGTTACCCTACTCTAGCACCCCAACTTAAACACACTTCTAGTATCACAAATCAAAGCCATCTATTCTTCTGCCATTTTAGTCACTGTAGAAGTTTCAGATGCATAGAAAGTGAGAAAAACATGGCTTGGATCAGGCGGACCTTAGTCTTTAAACTGATATCATTGCTCTTTAGCACCTAGGAGGGTTTCCTGACAACAGATTTTCATAAAGCAATGGATCTTTTGATTTCTTGACTGCTGATACCAATTGTTGATTGTGGGCCCAAATAAGATGAAATAATTGACAAATTCAATCTTTTCTCCATCTATCATGTCATTGTCTATTAGCCAGATGGGTATGGATTTTTTTTTCTTGATATTGAGATATAATCCATATTGAAGGCTGTAGTCTTTGATCTTCAGCAAGCACTTCAAGACACCCCCACACATACTTTCAGTAAGCAAGATATGTCATCTGCATAGGACACGCTGTTGATGAGTCTTCCTCGGATTTAGATGCTACATTCTTCTTCACAAAGCCCAGTTTCTTGATTTGTTCAGCATAGAGATTGAATTTGTGTGCAGAAAGTATACAGCCTAGATACACATCTTTCTTGATTTTAAAAAATCCAGTGTTTCCTTGCTTTGTTCTCATAAAAGCCTCTTTATTTAGGTATAGGTTTTGAATAAGTACAATTAATTTTCTGGGATTCTCCTCATTCTTTGCAATGTTAGTCTTAATTTATTGTGATCCACACAGTCTAATGCCTTTACACAGCCAATAAAACCTAGATAACCTTCTAGTATTGTCCACCTTTGTCCAAAATCTATCTGACATCAGTAGTTATAGCCCTGGTGCCACGGCCTCATCTAAATCCAGCTTGAGATTCTGGCAGTTGTCTGTCAATGTGCTGTTCTAGCTCCTTTTGAATAATCTTCATAAAAAGACATTAGATCTGTCCTTATTCCTTTATTGTTTTCAGATGATTTAGCTGCCTATCTTTTAGAAAAAATAAATGCACCTTTGAGAGTAATTTTATTTTTTACAAATAGCACACCCACAGAAATGATGTGCACATACATATAATGCAGGGACCTGGTCATCTCACTTGCTGCCCAGGATTCCCTGTGCCCAATGGCTCTAATGCCTACTGCACAGTACTTGTGTGGGTAGGAGATTCACTTGGCTCCAGTGTGGCAGGAGGCCAGCCAGCCAGAGGGATGAAATGTGAGCTGTGTGCCTGACTGCTCTCTCCAATCTGGAGCACAGAGACTCACATACCTCCTGGACAAGAGCAGGACATCACAGTGAGGGTTCTTTCGGGGGTAGAAAAGTTATTTCTTCCTTCAGTGGAGAAAACAATTTGCAGAGCAGGGAAGGAATCCTGCTGGGAGAGGGGCTGCTTTAGAAACCTGAGGGTAGGTTGCTGAGGATTTGCTGCTGGGAACTAGACCTCCATGTAAACAAGCATCAAGACAAAGATTTGGCACTGAATCAGTTGGACTGAAAAAACAAAAACAAAACACAACAAAGCTGCAATCGGCAACATGTAAATAAATATTGGTAGAGTTTGTTTAGAAAAATAATATCCATGGTTTGCATATGAAAAAGGTATAATAGATGTATTATTTGTATAATTTTGGAAACACATACTTTAATTCTCTCTCTCTGTATAGATATAGATTACATATAGGTATTTATCTATATCTGTCTATTAAACACATACAGAGAGAGAGAGAGAGTTTGGACTTAAGAGTCAAAATTCACCCATAAATAGTATATTCCTTTCATGGAACACATTCAGATTTTCAGAAGTTTTGAAAAATTAGTAATGTATTGGCAAGTTAAAGCTCAGAAAACTCAAATTCACTGACACTAAACGGGCTATAACTCATAGAGATCCTCTATATGGTTATCAAGTCTATAACTCTCATTGAGCAGAGCAAGCTTATCTTTCTCCCTGCTGTCACTGGTGGATTCAAACACTAAGACTTTCAGATTAACAGCACAACCAGCTTCAGATTATGCCACCAAAACTTCAAAAATTAAGTGATCCAAATTACTTGGCCCTCAAAGAGATAAATTGACACAGTGAGTACTACAGTGGATGTGAATATGATAGAGACTGTGAAGATGGCATAGAATGGATTAATTTCTATTGTTCAAAAGATCACTGTCAGTAGGTCAAGGCTTAGTGCTATCTGTAGTCGACAGGACGACACCTTATAACAGCAAAAATTAATTGGCAGTTGGTGCTAAGTAATTCCTAGTTAAGGAGAAACTAAAAATGGATTGCTATTGGGTGTAAACTGACTCAGAGCTGACCATCCAGTGGGTTTTCAGAGGTTGTAAACAGCTCGAGAGGACAATGACCATCTTTCTCCCACAGAGTGCCTGGTGTCTTCAAACTGCCAGAGTGGTCCCACCTTTTTGATTTGCAATGCAACTCCACTCCCTACAGATTATGGAGAAGAAATGAAACTGTAAAGATAATAGTATGAAAACTACTAGAAAGAGATGATGAGATCCAAATACCACCAAGCCAAATTTGGGTTTGTGGGCTATCTAACTAGATGGGTTTGTTGTGTTGTTTGTATGTGTGTGTGTGTGTGTGTGTGTGTGTTTTAAAATCAATATTAAGTTATTCTCTGATACTTCTCAAAGGTCTGGTGAAAATCATAGTTTGGTCTCATCTCAGCTGTGGAAACTCAGGATTGGAGCCATCAGTAAAAAGCAGTATTGTGATGTGGGCAGTATCTTCCAGGCCTTGAAAAAATGCAGTGGGCTGAAGACCCTGCAGACCTGGTTCCTGGCACCTGAGAGCAAGGAAGATCCCTGGGAAATGCCCAAAGGAGGTGCGTAGGAGGTCTCTTTGGAGAATTACTCTTTAGTTTTTGTTACAGACTTTGGAGGCTGCAGATCTTTTGAATTGCTATTATTTGATTCTTCTCTAACTCCTCCTTCAGTATGTGTGGGATAGGCATTATAATCCAATCTTCCTCACACATCACTAAGTAAGATATAAGAATTTCTGCAAGGTAATAAGAAACGTGTAGGACTAAAGCCTTCTTGCTTAAGATTCCATATTCCACCTGGTGGCCTAGTGGTAGGGAGCTGTTCTGCCAATCCAACTGCATGCAGTTCGAATCATGGGCAATCTCCTTCTCTGTGATTTACTGCCTTTGTAAACCTTCTACAGGATTGATTAAGTATAGCTCAACAGTACACCACCACAACAACAATAACAGTTTTGAGTGAAAAGGTGGACAGGTCCCATGGAGTTTGAGATAACAATATGCTTTTCCAAAATCCCCCCACTGTGCTCTGTAATCAAATCAAGCTGTTGTTCATTTAGGGACTGAGGATGCAATGTTCTGGGATCCAATGTTCTCAGTCCTGTTCCCGGTGGATGAGTCTCCACTGATCACAAATAGCACAGCTGATGCTAATGGCTGCTTATCACCCTGCAGCCTCTCAAATAGACTACAAAGTTGGCAATAGGGCTCTTAGGCATAGAAACATAGCTTCTCTGTTACCTATGAAGTCTGAAAGAGAGTGCATTGTGGTCGTTTTTGATTGCTTGCATCCTTAAACTCCTAAAAGTTATGTGTGGGAGACTGTAAAATACTGACATATACGTTCTACCAACTAAACTGGGAACAAAAATGTGTGTGACAAAGAAATCAGAGCCCAGGCAAAATGAGCCAGGCCAGTTTCCAGGTTTTTCCTGAATTTTCAATCCATACACAATTATTGATTAGATTCTGTTACCTCCTATTGTCAGACTAATAGTAATAGACATAAAACTCTGAAGAAAACATACGGGGAGGGGAAACCTTAAATGATAGTTTTATAAATATATATGAATTTGTCAACTCCCCCTACCCACTTCTGTAAACTCTGAGGAGGAAATCATTATTTGATTTTTTTCCTGGTGAAAGAGCACAACTTGACTCAAGATATACTTGGGTGTAATTGCTGTTGGACTTTTTAAATAATTTTTTATTTTAATAATTTTAATGAACATTTACAGAGATTTCGGATTTCCATTCATTGATTGGTGCACTTCTCTCCCCACCCAGCCCTCCCCCATCCCCCGTCCCCCCAGCTCACACCTCTCTTCGAAAAGTAAAATAAAAACTCCCTCCCTGGTACACAATCACCCTGCACCCCTCTCATAGTTCTTTTGTGCTGTTGGATTTTAGTGAAAATGGACTACAGGAATTTTTAGTAAGATAGAAAAAGTCAGTTTCAATTTTGGGTTGTTTTTTTTTTTTAGTACATAAATGCTTTTCTATGGATTTAAATTATGTTTATTATGCCAATAACAAAATTGAAGGACAAAATCTTAACTTGATTTTCTCATTTTCATCCAAGTCATAGTCCTTTGTTGAGTTGCCAGGCTGGAAATTGCAAAGTATCCTTTTCGAACTCCTGAGGAGTCGCTAGTGGATTTGAGCACCAGAGAAACTATGAACTGTGTTACCAGAGCAATGCAAATAGCAGACATACAACAGGTATACATACTCAACATAGTCAAGAGAGACACTTTTCATGGGACCTTTACAATGAGAATTGAAAGGACACTTCTTGTCAAGTTTGAATCCTCCAGAAGTAAAAAAGAAAAAAAAAATTATAGCAGCTCTTTTGCTCAGAGACTGACCAAAGTGATGGCCAGCACCCCATCCCGATGCTGGTTGACCCCTTTTTTGCTTTAGATTAGAGATTTTCCAAGTTGTTTTTGATTGCCTATTTTGGAAAAAACCTGATCTTTGAAAAGACAAAGATTCACTGTCTTTATCCTCTTATTCCCTTTCTTTTCTCTCCCTTTAGAAAAATTACCACTTTATGCTTGGGTTTTTGAGAGGACACTTTGAAAACTGTTTAGTGTTCTTTAATTTTCTTGACATGTTTCAATGAATGTTTATGTTGTAATCTACCTGAAAAATAATTAAACTACCTGCTGGACTCTAACTTCTGTAGGGGCAGAAATAATGATAATTTTGTTTCCTGTCATATCATCTGTGCCTATCATATACTAGGGAGCTCTGGTGGCCTAGTGGCAAGAGGCAGCACTGCAATCTCAAAGGCACACTGTTCGAGGCCACCAGCTACTCCACAGGAGAAGGATGGGCAATCTCCTCCCAGGTGATTTACTGCCTCTGAAAACCCGCAGGAGGGTCAGCTGTGGCTCAGTTCCGACTCAATGGTACACAATAACAACAGTGTTTTGCTGCCAAGCCAAATGCAGGCAATTCGAATCTTCCAGTTGCTCCACAGGAGAAGGATGGGCAGTCTTTAGAATGCAATTTACTGCCCCTGAAAACCAAATGGAGGGTCAGATGTGAGTTGGTTCTGACTTGACAGAACGTAACATCACGACAAACACCACATTATACTAATTGGTGTTGTTAGGTGCCGTCGAGTCTAATACAACTCACAGCAATCCCATGAACTATATCTGAACCCTGTCCTATCTCGTGCCATCCTCATAGTCTCTGACATAACTGAGCCCATTGCTGCAGTCACTGGGTCAACCCATCTTGTATAGTGTCATTATAATAACATTATTAATGACAATAGCAACTAAGACTTACACATGCATAAGTCCATCTTAGACACTCTCTTAAATACTTATTTATTTAGTACTCCAGAATAGGGAGCTCTGGTGGCCTAGTGCTAAGGAGATGTGCAGCCAACCCGAAGGCATGCAGTTTGAATCCACTATCTGCTCCATAGGAGAAAAACAGACATTCTCTTCCTTTGTGATTTAATGCCTCTGAAAATCTGTTGGAGGGTTGGCAATTTTATAGCACATACCAACAACAATAATAGCAATAACACATGAAGATATCTTTAAAAAACAGAAAGTTAGCTGATAGTTTAGGAGGCAAGAGGTCCAAAACCTGTGTGCCTGCTCTAAAGGAAAGCCCACTTCCTGTGTAGAAGAGTCCTGTTTTCTTCAGCATCTGTACAGCAGGTGCTCTGTGGAGATCTCCATGTTTCCAGCCCTTTCCTGTCAAGGAGCTTCCTGGTGTGGGGACCTGAGTCCAATCGACTCCTGGCAATTGTTGCTTGGGCATACTGAGGTCTTCTATCTCAACTGACTTTCCTCCCTCTTTATTTTACAGGTCACACCCTAGGGAAACTTCCCTTACTGTGAGGGGATTAAGGAGTATTACATTTCACCCTTAATCATTTTAAAACTATTTGGTTTATGAGGTCATAGGGATCATTAGGAAGCTTCTGTATTTCATAATTTCATATATTTATTTTTTGTGGGGAGGACACAATTTAAACCATGATAGTACTTGACATACATTAACACTTAGTCTCACAACGGGCAGTGAACTTCGTAAAGACTATTCTATTTACAAATGAGTAAATCCAGGCACAATGAAGTTGAATGACTCGCTGAAAGTCAGTAAGGTGCAGGTATAAACTAAATACCAGACAGCCTGACTTGAGAGTCTGTGTTTTGAAAAATACCACCCCTCGGTGTACTGAAATACCTTCAGAGTGGCATAGCTTATGAGAACTTTTTATTTGATCCCCATTTTTCCTTACCCTTCTCTCCTATATGCATGATATTTTTATGCCTTTCCTAGACCTCCTGAATATTTTACCTGATAATCAAGTTTTCAAATGACCAAGCTCTAAATCACCACAAAGCTTCCCATTTTCCAAAGAGTCATGCTTTGCATTTCCCATAAGTCACACCCCGTTTTACTCACCTGATTTGGATGAGGTTGACATTGTTAGCTGACAGTCCAGAGGCTTTATTTCACAGACAACTCATGTTGTAGACAGCAACGTTTATAGATTTTTGGTTGAGTTATTCTCTACCCTTCAAAGTTTTACTAGAATAAAAAAGTGATCAGCTTTAATGAGCAATGTGGACAACGACCCATAGCTATTTTTATTTATTGTTGTAATGCTAAACTTGGAAACTATTATATCTGGTGTTTTATTAAAAAACAACATAATACTGGAGTTTGAAACCTTAAAAAAGCAGAACTCAAAATTGCCCCTCTGCCACAGGGGGGGCTTTTCTAGCTGCTTCCTCTCTGAGTAGGAATCTAAAATGATTGCAAAGCTTGAAAGTTTGTCACAAATTTACTCATAGTGTGGAATTGGATGTACTAAGAAAATGTGTTAAGAAGCTGGGCTACAATCCCAAAGGCACATGGTTTGGATTCACCAGGTACTCTGAGGGATAAAGGTGGGTGGTATCCTTCCATGTGATTTACGACCTCTGAAAGCCTGGTTGTCACTGTGGCAAATGGGCTTGATTGTATTAGGTGTTGTAAGGAAGGCACAGGATAGGACAAGGTTCAGTGCACATGGTCCCCATGAGTTTTGGTCGACTTGACAGTACTTAACAACAACAACAACAATACTTGATCTAGGGAACTTTGTTAGTCTAATGGATAAGGAATTGCACTGCTAGCCCAAAGGCAGGCAGTTTGAATCTACCCTTTGTTCCTCAGGAGTAAAAGGAACAAATCTCTTCCCATGCAATCTACAGCCATAGGGAAAAAAAAAAACAAAACAACCACACACACACACACATACACACAAAAACCCACTGTAGGGTGAGCGATGAGGTGATTCTGACTTGACAGCAATGAGGTGAGTTGTTTTTTAAGTTACACATGGACAGTATCTTTTTCATTTGCATCTACTTGTTGAGTAGACATGAGGAAAAAAAGTATCCTAATCTGAAAGCGAAAAAGTGAAGCAAGACAATTTAATTCTTGGCCTAGGCTTAACTTTCTTCTTTGGACAGATCTTCCATATTCCAGACTCCTTTTATGTTCTTTCTGCTTTTTTCAGGGTGACAGTGAGGCAAGAAGACAAGGGGCAAAAAGGAGATGATTATGACATTAGAAGTATGCATGAGAATGGCATCCACTAAGATCTGGCTCAGTTGGTTCTCCTGGGTATTCTCTTGATGACTGCAGTTGATACCTATGACCATCAACCTCATGTTCTTGTTGTTGTTATGTGCAATTAAGTGGTTTGCGACTCGTACCAACCCTATGTACAACAGCCCTACACCTACTCTATCCTGAGCCAACCTTATTATCTCTAACACACCTACCCCATTACCCCAGTCACTGAATCAGTCCATACCACTGAGGGTCTTTATCTCACGTGGTACACCTCCATCTTCCCAAACACAATGTCCTCCTCCTAGGACTGTCCCCTCCTTGCAACATATCCAAAGTATGTCAGACAAAGCCTCAGAATCTTTGCCTCCAAGGACAGTCTAGTGTCATCCTCTTCAGGATGAACCTGTTTGTTCTGGCAGTCCATGGTGTATTCAATCCTCTTCTCCAGCACTACAGCTCAAAGGCATAAATTCTCCTTCTATCATCCCTAGTCATTGTTCAGCTTTCTGACACATAGTAAGAAATTGCAAGGACAGCCTGAATCAGGTGAACTTTAGTCTCCTAAACTGACTTTGTTGCTCTTCAGTACTTTGGAGATCTCTCTGACAGCTGACTTTCCCAAAGCAATTCATCTTCTAATTTCCTGGCTGCTGGTACCAAGAGTGTTGATTGTGGAGCCTAGAAATTTAAAGCTGTTAACAATCTTGATCTCTTCATCATCTATCATGATGTTGCCAGTTGGCCTAGTAGTGGAAATTTTTGTTTTCTTGATGTTGCACTTCAATCCCTATTTAAGGCTGCAGTCCCTGACCTTCTGCAGCAAGCACTTCAGGTTTTCCTCAGTTTTGCAAGCAGGGTTGTGTCATCTGCATAACACAGACTGTTGATGAGTCTTACTCCAATCCTGATGCCACACTTCTCCTCATATAGCCCAGCTTCCTGTATTATTAGTTCTGCAGGTAGATTGAAAAGGTATGGAGATAGTTTACATCCCTGGCATACACCCTTCCCAATTTTGAACCACACAGTGTTTCCTTACTCTATTCTGATGACTGCCTCCTGGTCCAAGTATAGGTTTCTATAAGCATGGTCAAGTGTTATGGGATTCCCATTGCCCTCACCCTCAGAGGTAGCCATAGTTAGTTGTGATTCACACAGTCAAAAGTCACATAGTCAATGAAACACAGATAGACATTCCTTTAGTACTCCCTGCTTTCAGCCAAGATCCTTCTAGCATTAGCTAAAATATTCCTAGTATCACGAGCTCTTCTAAACCCAGCCTATACTTCTAGCAGTTCTCTGTTGATGTGCTGTTCCAGTCATTTTTGGATTTTTTTTTCAGCAAACAATTGCTTGAATGTGATATTAATATTGTTTGATAATTTCTGCACTTTGCAGTCATCTTTCTTTGATATGGCCTCGGAAGCACAACGGCCTCCTCACTCAGCTATGATTAGGTTCTAATTCAATAGCAATGAATTTGAATTTATATATGTCTTCCACATCTCACAACTTAGAAGAGCTTCCTTGATGACTTGGCTTTCCCTTGGCTTAGGTTAGGTTAGGCTTAGGTTAGGAGACACAATTGTGAGTCACAATTGTAACTATCATCTGGTCCCTGGTTCATAATAACTACTCTAAAAGAACTCATTGTGGGTGCTCACTATGAACTATAAAGACTCCAAAGCAAGTTCTCTGCCTTTCACCTTAGTGTCTATAACACACAGGAAGCCAAGATCAATTAGAAAGGCAAATCAATTTTCTTCAATTTCTCTGACCATATCCACTTGGATATGCTGTGCTATTGTAAATTAAGTTAATATTATCTGTATTGAGGTCCCCTCCAATAGAGAGCTGGTAAGGAACCCCTCACCATTCCATGCCCATCCTCAACCAATATACTGACCTCCTTCTCTTACTTGGGCTTCAAAATCCTGCATTGTAAACACCTATACATATATCACAGGAAGCTCTGGTGACTTAGTGGTAAGGAATTGCATTGCCAACCCAAAGACCATGTGGTTCAAACTAGACAGCTGCTCCAGCAAAGGAAGATGGGAAATGTCTCATATAATTTACAGTCTCTGAAAACCCATTGGAGAGTCAACTATCAGTCATTTCTGACTCAAAGGCATTTAACAACAACAACAACAACATACATATGTATCTAAAAGTCTCCCATTCTTAATTATTCTGCGTTTCAAACTACTGAAAGGAAAGGATTAAACATTTTAACATTCTTCTTTGAATCCATGTGGGATAGTTCCTAAATCCTCTTTCACTTCCAGTTACTGCATCTAGCTTCCTTTGAGACATGAAAGTAAAACAGATTCAGTTGGGGGCAAGTAGTTAAAAATAATGCATGAGTTACAAGTATACATTGTTGATGGTTTTTTTAAGAGTTATTCTTAGACCTAGCACTAAAACCAAGGACTATAAACTTTATTAAAGAAAAGCTTGGAAGAATCCTAGAAGTCCTAATGCACAATATAAACAGTCTTCCAAGCATCCTGAAAAATCTACAACCAGAAGAGGATAAAATAGACAAAGGGGACCTTCTAAGAATCAATTCCAAAAACTTCTCCAACAGGGTAAAAAGGGAAGCCACAGATTGGGAAAAAATACTTGGTAATGACATGTCAGACAAGGGACTTACATCTAGAACTTATAAAATACTTGAGGACCACAACAAGATAAAGATAAATAACCAAATTGAAAAATGGGCACAGGATATAAACAGACACTCCACCAAAGAAGACATTCTGATGGCAAACTAACACATGAAGAAATCTTCAAAATCCCTTGTTCTAAGAAAGATGCAAATCAAAACAACTATGAGATATCATCTCACCCCTGTCAGAATAGCAAAATTTAACAGCAAACAACAAATGCTGGCGAGGTTGTGGAGAGACTGGAACCCTTATTTACTGTAGGTGGGAGTCTAAAATGGTGCAACCACTAGGGAAAGCTGTATGATGCTTTATCAAAAAGTTGCAAATAGAAATACTATTTGATCCATCATTCTACTACTGGGAATATACCCTAAAGAAACCATAAATGCCACCCAAACAAATACATGCACACCTATGTTTATTTCTTCTTTGTTCACAAAGAGGTGGAAAGAACCCAAGTGCCCATCAACAAATGAATGGATAGGGAAGCTCTGATATATTCACACAATGGAATACTATGTGGCATTGGAAAACAAGGAATTAATGAAATATTACACAAAATGGATGACCCTGGTGGACATTATGCTGAGTGAAATATCTCAATCACAAAAAGACAAATATGACATAATGCCACTTAGGGGTTGGGGGGAGACTGAGAAAGATGGGATAAATAATATATACTGCATTGAAACAGTATTATTGTTATAACAGGAGTCCAGAACAAAGGTGGCATAGTGGAGTGGACAATGAAATTTTTTCTTTTACTTTTCAATATGAAAAGCAATTTGGGAGGGGAGGGGTGGGCAGGAAGAAAAGTGCAACAGTGAATGAATGGAAATCCAGTCTGAAAACTTTCATTAAAATAAATTCAAAATTTTAAGAAAAAGAGTTATTCTTTTTCTTGGGTTGTTTTGGTTAGCTACTGTCAAGTCAGTCTTGATTCTCAGTTACCCCACAAAACAGAATGAACCTCTGCTTCTTTCTGTGCAAGCCCCAAAATAATTTATGGATCAGACTACAGTGATCCAGAGTTGTCACTGGCTGATTTTAGGAAATATTTGTTGTAAGTGCTGTCAAGTCACTAGTGACCCGATGTGTAACAGCTCTGAACCCTGCTCTATCCTGTGCCAGCCTCATTGTCTCTGATACACCTACCTCCATTACCCCACTCACTGAGTCAATTCATCTCATCCAGGGTTTTCCTCTACTGCGCCATTTCTCCATCTTCCCCAGCATTATGCCCCTCTCCAAGGACTGGTCCCTCCTTGCAGTTTGTCAAAGTATATAAGTCAGAGCTTCAGAATGCTTGCCTCCAACTAGTAGCCTGGTTTCACGCACTCCAGGAGAAACCTATTTGTTCTCCTAGCGGTCTATGGTGTATATTTAATACTCTTCCCCAGCACCACAGCTCAAAGGCATCAATTCTCTTTCTATTATCCCTAGTCATTGTGCAGCTTTCTGATACATAGCAAGTAAATGTGAAGACCATGGCTTGGCTCAGGTTCACTTTAGTCTCCAAACTGACATTGTTGCTCCTCAGTTACTCTAAAGAATTCATTGACAGCAGCCTTTTCCCAATGTAATTAATCCTTGGCTTTCCTGGCTGCTGGTAACAAGAGTACAGTAAATGCAATAATATTTACTTTTGTTCTCAAAATTTATGGCAACTGGTGAAAAGAACCAGCATTTAAAACATATTAGGAAACAACATGGCTGTGCAATTTCAATTTAAAAGTGGTGAAGATGGCACAATTTATTCTCAGTACCTCCAAATCATAGTGTTGGAATTATACTCAAAAGTAAACAATATTTATTGAACACATAGTCTCTTGTTTGAATCATGCATTGAGTAAATCAGCTGTCAAGGAGCTCTTTAAAGAGCAAGCATGTCTGTTTAAAGGCTAAGGTGTAACTGACCCAAGCTATGGTATCTTCAATAACCCTTATGCATGTCAAAATTGGCCAATAAATAAGGAAGACTGAAGAATAATTGAGGCCTTTGAATTATAGTGATATTGAAGAGTATTTGATAGTCCATGAACTGCCAAAAGAGCAAACATGTCTCTTGCAGGCAGTGCATCCAGGGTGTTATTTTTTTCCTCAGGTTGTTCTTTAGAAGCAAGAATGGTGAGACTTGATCTAACATACTTGGGCATGTTGTCAAGAAAGGACAGTCCTTGGAAAAAGGCATAATGTTTGGAGAAGTAGAAATGTCGATAAAAGAGAGGAGGACTGCAGTGACTGCAACAATGAGTTTGAGCAAGGCAGACATTGTTAGGATGATTCAAGAAAGGGCAAAACTTTGATCTGTCATTCATTCAAGAGTCACTGAGTTGTAGTCACCTCAATAGCAGCTAACAACAAGAACATCAATAACAAAGCCCAGAGCTCCTCTTTACTTTTTAAAAATGTTCTACTAGTTTATTTACAAAATTTGAATACATTGTTTTTAAGAAAAAAATCTTTCCATTAGAAACATAGCTCACTTTATGTGCAAGGACTTCATGACTCTTGTCGTGTTTCCTTATGGAGATTTGGTGTCAAAGGATAAAGCAAACAGGGATGATACTCTGTGACCATTGCTGTCAGTAATAATGGGTCTTGTGATGGTCCTGTGTATCTTGTGTCTCTGTCAGCATCCTTAAAACTGTGTCAGGTTAACGTGCTAGCCTGCAAATAAGGTAAAATCTCAGATACTTCAGTTTCTGACAGTCATTGACTGAACTCAAAGTTCCCCAACAACCATGGCTTTTATCCTTTGCATGCTATTCCCCTATAAAGCTCAAACTTCCTAATTTTGTGCTTATTGTATCCTTTGTTAGCCTAGTACATCCAGAAATTCTGGGCCATCCTGCTGTCCCCTGATTACATAAGACTTATGAATCAGTTAGGGTAAGATGCTCACCAGCAAACTTCAGAAAACTCCTCTCTCCTACTTCACTGATAGATTTCTCTATAGGAGAGAAAAAAAAAATTAAAACAATGAAAGCAGTAAAGTCTTAAAACTAACTCATTTTGTCCTATTATAGTGGTGTTAGTGACTTCTTTCTCAATCAGGCTTATTTATTTGCTTCTTTAAATTTCTTTTTTATTAATAGTCATTTGTGACATTAATTAAAATTGGTTTATGTAGTTAATTCTAACATCTAATCAAGCTTTATTGGATACAACTTTTCTCTTCATCTAAATTACCTATTTATAATGTCCCTCTTTTCTTCTTTCCATAGTTTCCAAAGAGAATACCTGATAACATGCTTTCAGGAAAGCATAAAGGAAAAGGGAGAGAGTGAGAGAGAGATAAAAAGAGAGAGCAGAGACAGAAGATGAGATTCCTGTGAGAGATGATATTTTGTGGCAAAGCCTCTCTGTTGTTATAGTTGTTGTAGGTGCCGTTGGATTGACTATGACACATAGTGACCCTATAAACAACAGATCTGAACCCTGCCCTAGTCTGCCATCTTCACACATCTTGACACATTGTGGCAGTCACCATGTCAATGCACCTGTTCGAGGGTCTTCCTCTTATTTGCCAACATTCTCCCTCTTCAAGCATCTTGTCCTTCTCCAAGGAATTGCACCTCCTAGCAACATGCTCAAAGTATATGAGGTAAAGCCTCATCATCTTTGGCTACAAAGAGCACTGTGGCCGCACCCTCTCCAAGGCCTATTTGTTTATTCTTCTGGCAGTTGATAGGATGTTCAGTACTTTTCTCCAACACCACAGCTAAAAGGCATATAGTCTTCTTCTGTCATTCTTATTAATTGTCCAGCTCTCAGATACATAGCAAGTTATCAGAAAGACCATGGCCTGAATCAGATACACCTGAGTCCTTAAACTGGCATTGAGTCCCTAAGTGCAGACTTTGCCAGTGCAGTACGTCTCCTGATTTCCTGACTGATGGTACCTGAGTTTTAATTGTGGATCCAAGTAAGATGAAATTGTTGACAACTTCAATCTTTTCTCCATATATTATTATGCTGTCTATAGGTCTGGTGGTAAGAATCTTTGATTTCTTTACATTGAGATATAATCCACTTAGAAGGCAGTATTCTTTGATTTTCTGAAACAAATGCTTCAAGTCCTCCTTACTTTCAGTAAACAGGGTTCAGTCATCTTCACAAAGCAGGCTATTAATGAGTCTCCCTCAAATCTTGATGCCATATTCCTCTTCATAGAGTGTAGCTTCTCAAATAATTTGCTTAGCTTACAGATTGAATAGGTATGGAGAGAAAATAAAACACTGTTACACTCACTTCTTAAATTTAAACCATTCTCTTGCTCTGTTTGCACAATAGCCTCCTGGTGTATGTATAGGTTTTGCATGAGCACAATTAAGTGCTCTGGAATTCCCATTTTTATTAATGTTAGCCATAACTTGTTGTTATCTACACGGCCAAATGCCTTTGTGTAGTCAATAAAGCATAAATATTCTTCTGATATTCTCTACTTGCAGCCAGGATCCATCTGACATCAGCAATGAGATCCCTCGTGCCACAGTCTCTTCTAAAGCCTGCTTGAACTTCTGGAAGTTCTCTCTATATGTACTTTTCTAGCCATTTTTAAATGATCTTCAACATTTAAATAACATTTTGCATGTCATATTGATGATATTGTTTGATAGTTTCCACAGTCCGTTGGATCAACTTTCTTGGGTAGTTTTCAAATTATTTATAAAATCCTCTCTAGATTTCCTTTATTTTAAAAATCTTATTTAGTAATAAGCACAAGATATTGCTGATATCTAGTCCTGGTGGATTTGCCACATGGCATTTTTCAGGACGAGAGGATCCCCACGCCTTGTGCACCTTCTCTGGAGGAACCAGATACTGTCCACACCATCTGTATGCTTGCTTGTTTTTGTCATATTTCCCTTAGGGTTACTACACTTATTTGTCAGTTAGTTGTATTGGAGGCATAATCTGCACATTGCTGTTTATTTTCTAGCCGCAGTATGTACGTATGTATTTGTATATCATTTGCTATTTTGAGTACAAACTTGTCTATCAGGTTGCCGTAATAGGATAACCTGAAGGTTACTGTGATATTGGAAGCTGTGCCACTGGGGTTTCAAGTACCAACAAGATTACCCTGGATGGACAGGTTTTGATGGAGCTTCCAGATTGAAACATACTAGGAAGCATAGATACTGAGGAAGTTAAAAAAACTCTGGTGGCCCTGTGCTATGAAGCTATGCTGCAACCCCAAAGCACATGGTTTGAATCCACCAGCTGCTCTAGGGAGAAGGATGGGCAGTCTCCTCTTGTGCAATTAACTGCCTCTGAAAACCCACTGGAAGGTCAGCTATGGGCTAGTTCCTACTTGATGGTAAATAAAAACAACAGGAAGCAGAATTTGTCATTAGTCTTTAAATTAGCAGGCCTTTAAAGCTATATGAACAATAGAGGAATATTATCAGATAAAATACAGGAGCTTGAAGCCTCAAATTGGAAAACATGAGGAAAAATAGCTGCAATCCTCCATTAGTAATTGGAATGTGGGACATACAAAGTATGAATCTAAGAAAATTGGAAGTTGTAAAAAATTAGATGGAATGCATAAGGATTGACATTCTATCTGTTAGTAAGCTAAGATGGACTGGGATGGACCACTTTGAATAAGATAAACATATGATTGACTAGGATGGGAATAAAGAAAAAGGATGTTGATTTTATAGTTAAGAAGTATTTTTCAAAATCTATTTTGAAGTTCAATGTTCTGAATAAAAGTCAATATGCATAAAAGGAAGACCTGTTAATACAACTAGTTTTCAAATATACATACTAACCATTAAAACAAAAAATTTAAAAAATGACATTTTGTGTCAACTTTTGCAGTCAAAGATTGATTTAACATGCAACTAAGATGCATAAATAATAATTGGTGACTAGAATGCAAAGTTGGAAACAAAGAGGAACTAGTAGTCAAAGATCACAAACTTGGTTACAGAATGAGACTTGAGATATAATGATTGAATTTTTTATGAACAATGATTTATTCATTGTGAGTAACTTTTATAAAACCACAACCAACAACTATACACATGGACCTCACCTGGCAAACTACACAGAAATCAGCCTGACTCTATCTGTGGAAAGAATTGTTGGAAAAGTTTTATATCTGCAATGAAGACCAGGCTAGTTTCTAAGTATGGAACAGACTATCAATTATTCATGTGCAAGTTCAAATTAAAGCAAATGAAAGCAAGTCCACAAAACCCACAATGTGACCTTGAGTCTATCCCAATTGAATTTAAATTCCATCTCAAGAAGAGGTTTGAAAGACTGAATACTAATCACTGAAGACCAGATGAATTGTTGGACTGTATCGAGGACATCATTCATGAAGATAGCAAGAGGTCATTACAAAGAGAGGAGAGAAAGGAAAGACCAAATGAATTTCTAAGGAGATTCTGACAGTTGCACTAGAATGTCATAAGCCCCACCCTATCCTCCCAAAAGAAAGAAATGAAGTAAAATAGATGAACAAGAGATCCCAAAGTGCAGCTTTAGAAGACAAAGTGTTACTTTGTAATAATAATAATAATACAAAGCAATGTATTACTTTATATTAAAGTAAAGATATACCCAAAGAACTGGAGTCAGAAAAACAAAAGGGAAGAACTTGCTTGGCAAATCCTGAGCTGAAACAAATGAAACACAAATTCAAGCCACTAGTTGCAACACTGGAGGATGCTATGAGCAAAATCTGGAATGATCCAGAAAGTATCAAAAGAAGATGTAAGGAATACAGACAGAGTCATTGTACAAAAAACCTTGATGGACATGAACCTACTTGAGAAATAGCATGATCAAGAACCAGTGGTAATGAAGGAAGAAGTTCAACTGTTGACCTTTCAGTTGAAGCGGAATATTTAAGTATACTACCAAAGCTCATTTAAAAATCCTCACAAAACTAGATAATTTATGTAAAGTACAAGGAAAACTGATATTGAATAGAATAAATTAATAAGGAGATACACATTATATTTGCTTACAAATTCACCTTATATGAGTTTCATAAGAGACATTGATCACACTCATATGTTCAATTATCTTATGTTGAACCTCAACCAACACTCAGTACTTCAAAACTCAGCTTTTAAAAGGATGAATCATACTGATGACTATTTCCCATTTGATTTTTTTTTTACTCATTGGGAAGTACAACTGCCCCCACACACAATATGTTATTTACAAAAGTGCGCTTGCAAATAAGAATTTGAAACTTGTTGATTTTTTTTCCACAAAATGTAAAATTGCCAAATATCAGATACTGACAAGTTTTGCCTTTTAAGCTAGCTTTTAATATAAAGTTAAGGTTTAATTTGTTTTAACATATATTTAATCCTAAACCTGTCATATTTAAATGTCTATGTTAACAGATAATGCTTTCTTTTCTTATGTAATTGAGAGTAAAATGAAGCATTTATGACACATGTTATATGGAAAAAATGAAAATTAATCTGAAGATTATTCATGCAGATATCTACATGACTCATGTCATTACTTTAGATCATACTCAAAAGTCACGTTTTCAGTGAGCTCTTCCATTCAATTCTAAATTGCAGAAAATTATATCGCAACACAAATACACACATTGTCTGTCTCTTCTGTGGTTCATTTTTCTCCTTGTTCTTTTTCACTGACTTGCATACTATTTTACTTTAAAATTATATTTATTATTTATATCTTGCATTAGAAAAATAAGCTTCATGAACTTATTTGTACTGTTGAATCCATAGTACTCAGAACAGTGTCTAGCAAATAGTAGCTGCTCAATAAATATTTCTGCTTAGTAAATTATCACTACACTTTAAATAAAAATATTCAATGCATTGGGAGCTCTGGGTGGCCTAATGGCAAGAAGCTGTGGTGCAATCCCAAAGGTACATAGTTTGAGGCCATAAGCTACTTTGTGGGAGGATGGGTAATCTCTTCGAGCGTAATTAACTGCCTAAGAAAAACTGACAGAGGGTCAGCTATGGATCTGGATCACTACTAACTCTACAGTAAAAAACAACAACAACTAGCCTCGTGGTAAGAAGCAGTGCTGCAATCCCAAAGGTATACTGTTCAAATCCTGTGCCACAGGAGTAGGATGGGAAATCTCCTCTTAGGCATTTAACTGCCTCTGGAAAAACCTACGGGAGAGTCATCTATGCATTAGTTCCAACATAACGACACATAACAATAATGCACTATTTAAAATAATATTTTAATGTTTCTTAAGGGAAGTTACAAGTTTTATTGCTTTGAAAGCATCAAATAGAGAAAAAGAAAAATGCCATTACAGTGTTTGAGTCTTTCATACAAGACTGAGTTTTTGTGGCCAAGGATTTTTATTCATTTCTTTGCTTTCCTTGTGATTAGCTTAAAGTTTAGCTCATGGATGACACTCAAAGATATTGACTGCATAAATTGTATATTTTCAAAGGAACCAACACAGGATAGAATTCATTTCTAGGATTCTTTAATACTTTGCTTATTATCTCCTTTTCCAAAAGTTTGCATTTATAACAATAGTAACAATTGCAATCTCTGATTATTTTGTTCATCAAAACCATAAATCTGACAGTAACAAATTACAAAATGTGAGGCAAGAGTAACACTGTCTATAATAGTTGAGTTTATGTGCCAGTTTGGATGGATCACAATTCTTGTGGCTTGACAATAATGTAATGATGAAATTTGGCAGTTACGTGATAGAACTGAACAGTTACATAATGGTGTAATTATCCTCCATGTTGTAATCTGATATGGTTGCCATCATTTTCACATAATGTCAATTCTCAAATAGCAGAAGGTAACCACACTAATAAATGAATATTGAGTGTGCATTCATTGCCAATCTAGTGGCTTATAAAGTCCTGAGTGGTGAAAACCAATGATGTACTCATTGTTAACCAAAGGTTGGTGATACGAGTTCATCTAAAGGCACTTTGGAATTAAGTCCTGGAAATCTACACCTGAAAAGTTAGTCATTTAAAACATTCTGAAGCACAATGCTACTCTGATACATGTATGATCACCAATGAGTCAGAAACAACTGACAATGATTGTATGTATGTTAATGAAAGGTAGTGTGAAACACAATGTATATGAAATTTATATGCAAACCAATATAAAATTTAAAAAAGCTAAAAAATGTATTTGAAAGTACTAAATCATTGAATGTACAAAATAAAACAAACAACTGTTTTATTTTCTAAGTCCTATATATATTTCTGTTATTACAACTAAAGATCAGGCAATAGTCACAGTCTTCATCCCATGATTCCTCTTTTGTAGTTACTTCAGTTTTTCAGACTCCATGTCAGTTGTTGTTGTTAGGTGCCATCAAGTCAAGTATGACTCATAGCTACCCTATGAACAAAAGATCAGAATGCTATCCTATATCCTTTGCTATCCTCTCACTTCCTGACACACTAGAGCCCACTGTGGCAGCCTCTTTGTAAATCCACCTGGTTGAAGGTCGTCTTCTCCTTCATTGACCTTCCTTCCACCCTTCCCAGCATCATGTCTCTCTCCAAGGAATATCCTGTCCTATCAACATGCCTGAAGTATGTGAGGCAAAGCCTCATCATCTTTAACTAGAGCACTCCAGCTGTATCCTTTCCAAGATATATCAGTTTGTTCTCTTGGCCATTCATAGGATGTTCAGTGCTCTACTCTACCACCACAGCTCAAAAGCATCAATTCCTCTCCTGTCATCTTTATTTACTGTCCATCTCAGGTGCATAGCAAGTGATTGGAAAGACTATGGCCTGAATCATAAACATCTTACTCCTCAAACTGGCATCGTTACTCCTCAGTAATTTGGAGAAGTACTTAACTGCATGATTTCCCAGTGCGATGTGTCTCCTTATTTCCTGACTGCTGGTACCAAGGGTATTAATTTTGGATCCAAGTAAGATAAAGTTGTTGACAGTTTAATCTCTTCTCCATTTATCATGATGTTGCCTATTGGTCCGGTGATAAAAATCTTTGTTTTCTTGACATTGAGATGCAACCCATACTGAAGGCTGTATTCCTGATCTTCTATAAGCAACAAGTGCTTTAGGTCCTCCTCACAGCAAGCAAGGTTGTGTCATCTACATAAAGCAGGTTATTGATGAGTCCCCCTCCAACCCTGATGCCACATTCCTCATGTCAGTTAGCTGGAAATGGACACATTTGCCCATGCTGAGAGTAGAAGTTAATGGACTGGTAGAAATACAGGCAGGGAGCTTGTATAGCTTTCTCTAAGGAGAGATAATAGGGATGAAAGTAAATAGAATTGTGTGGGAAATGAATAAAATTGTATGAAAAGTGGACAGAAATTGAATAATTCTATTTTTGTTACAGAAAGTATGCAACTTATGCTGATATTAGAGAGAAGGGAGAAAAAAATATCATTGCAATCATTTGAGACATAAATATTCACACATGAGGGTCAGGTCATATTCCATCTTGCAAAGTCTGTTTTTAGATGCTGGAATGCAATTTATATTGTTCTTGGGAACAATAATAAGGAATAAAGGAAAGAGCACATTAATTTATTTCTGTAAATACTTTGGTTCTCAAGGTAAGAGCACATTACTTGATGGATCAGTCTCCTAGGCTAAAGTAAGGGTATATGATGGGGACCAGTGACTATTCCAATAAACATGAGCAGGTAAATCCCCATTTCTTGGAGATTTTTATATACCCTAGACATTTTCTAAAATTTCCACTGCAGCTCTATAATTAAGGTTATATTTGGCTTGAAGATTGATTGGAATTTTGAGATTTTTGGCATAAAATAGTATAAATAATAATTATGCTATTTATCCCCTTAGCAGATCTATTTTTCCTAAGATTTTATTCTCGAATCTTTCTATACATATTTCGTTGCTTCCAACTGGACACACTAAAATTACAAGGGCATTCTCTCTGATTTTTATAAACTCTTCAGCACTGCCTACCTTCTTTGTATAAATAACTTGCATACACAATGCTTTTCCTCTAAATTCTCAAGGAGCATTGTGAGGGGGTAATTAAAGCAGTCTGTTTCTCCAGCACGTTCTGTCTGTTTTTTTCTTTTCATTATTAGATGTGATGACACATTTGCCTGTGTGGCTTCCCACAGATGGCACAGGAATTTTGTGATCAAATGGTAAGAGTAAACCAACTGTCGTCTCAGATCACAGCTTTCCATGTTGCTCCCCCTGTGTCAGAATCTCAATTTAATAAAAAACATCCTTGCTTCTTTTAAAGGGGTATTACCTGGGAGGGGGAAGATTTGAGTATAAAGTATAGAACTTTGCAAAGGTGAATGCAAAGGGAAATTGCTGGCTAGTTTTAGGTACTGTTGTATGACTTGGACACAAAAAAGAAAATTAATTAAAATAATCTCTGTCAATGTGGCAACCACTTCTTAAACAACTTGCCTCCAGAAACTCTATGAACTTTGATAAATGTCAATAGTTGGAGAGGGGCTTCAGGCCTTTTGTTCATAGGGCCACTAAGAGTTGTGCTCGTCTTGAAGGCAATCCACAACAATAATTAAAAGTATTTACAAGAGAGAAAGAAGTAAGAAAATAGTTTTAATTTTTAAATTTTAGTGTTTGTGAAGTGATAAGGAAATATTGTGACGCATTTTATAAAATGTTTGATGTTTAATTTATTTAAATTATTAATAAGCACAATTAATGAGGACTTTTTAGCTGTGATTTGGGTGAAAGATTGCAGAACAAGTTGGTTTTCCATTCAACAACCCATGTACATTTTGGTTCATTGCATTGATTGCAGTCCATGCTGTGTCCTGTTGCACGTTTTCTACATCTCCCGTTTGCCTTTTCCATGCATTATTTTTTCCTACACTCTGAACTCTATCCCTGCAAAAATGCTGCCATTTTGAAACCTTTCTTGTATGACTTATTCTTCTAAGAAGCTCATGCCACACTGATGTTATTGATCTCCTTAGAGGCCAGTGTACTGTTTGACTGAAAAGTTGAGCTACATGGAATATATTCAGTTCCAGGCTTGAGAGGTATCTCAAGTCCATTTTCTCCAGGCTTCCGTCAGCCTCTTCAAACCAGAAAGCTTGACCTTTTTTCTATGATTTTGAGTGTTGTTTTTAACATTTTCTCTCACTCAATCCAGGACCTTATATTATAATCTTCTTCAGATTAGTCAGCTAGAATAAAAATCATAAGATATTTATATTCATGTGATCCATTAATGGTTTGGGTTGATTGTTTCCTCTTCACTCTTCTCACTCTGCTTTGCACAAGAAGAGATCAATAGCTACATCTTAGATGGTCTGGTACAAGTTTTTAAGATCCCAGTGACTGCTCACTAAAGTATTTTTTTTTTCTGAACTGTATGATGCCAAGTGGCCTTGAAATTCCCTGACATTATGGTTCTGAACTCTCAGACCAACAAACATCTTTAAGCAAGATTTTTTTTCTCAAATGTTCAACTGATCTTTGACATGGAGATGGAATCAGTTGAATGGGGAAAGAACAGTCTCTAACAAATGATGTTAGCATAATTGGAAAATCATCTGCAGGAAAGCAAAACTCACACCTCACATTTCATACAAAAACCAACTGAAGATGGATCAGGGACCTTGAATTAAAAAAAAAACCAAACACAACAAAGACTATAAAATTCATCAGAAAAAAGCTAAGAAAAACATTAGAACCCTTAATCCACACCCATGAATAGTCTTCCAAGCATACTGAAAAACCTACAATCAAGAAAGAAAAAAAAAAGACAAAAGGGACCTTCTAATAATGAAATCCCTATGCATATCAAGAAGTCTCTCCAACAGAGTAAGAAGGAAACCCACAGACTGGCAAAAAGTATTTGGCAATGATGTATCTGATAAGGGCCTTCTTCTATCTATTTTTTTTAAATGTTTTTATTGAGATTTTAATGAAAGTTTACAGAAAAGTTGAATTTTCATTCATTCATTCATGGTTGCACATTTTCTTCCTTAACCTCCACCCTCTGTTCACTTTAAAAAAAATCATTCATTGTTGCATAATTCCTCCCCATCCCTCCCCCAATCCACTTTGTTATACATCTCTTATTCTTGACTATTGTCATACAAATAATGCCTAATCGTATATTCTTTTTAAACAGTCCTTTCCTTCCTCTGTTACAATGCAGTGTCCATTATTTATCCCCCTTCGACTTAGTTTCCCCCCAGTCTCCATGTCAATCCTGTTTTATAACAGTGGCAATATTTCTCCTTTTGTGACTGAGACTCGGTATATATCTAAAATGTATAGAATACTCCAACATCTCAAAAAGGAAAAAGTAAACAATTTAATCACATAAATGGGTACAGGATATGAGTAGACACTTCCCCAAAGAGGATATTCAGATAGCAAAAAAAAAATATGAAGAAATGTTCAAAATCCCTAGTTATCAGAGAGATGCAAATCCAAACAACTATGAGATATCATCTAATCCCAGCAACAACAGCAAATTTCAAAAGAGCCGCAAACAACAAATGCTGGCAAGGTTGTGGAGAGATTGGGAGACTTATTCACTGCCAGTGGGAGTGTAAAATGATGCAACTACTATGGAAGGCAGTCTGGCACTTTCTCAGAAAGTTGGAAAAATAAATACCATTTGGTCCAGCAAATTCATAGCTGGAAATATATCCTAAAGAAATGAAAGCCACAACTCAAACTGATGAATGCATACCCATGTTTACTGCCTAATTATTCACAATAGCAAAGAGATAGAAACAACCCAAGTTCTCATCAATAAATGAATGGATAGAAAAACTATGGTATATCATACAATGGAATACTATGCAACCTTGAAAAACAATAAAATAGTAAAATATTACACAGCATGGGGGAGCCTTGATGACATTATGCTTATTAGGCTAAGTGAAATATCTCAGTCACAAAGGGATAAATACTGCATAACACTGCTGTTATAATATAGGATAGACATGGGGGTTTGGAAAGGAATTGGGAAAAGAGGGGATAGATAATGAACACTGCAATAAAACAGATGAAGGGAAGAACTCTTTGAAAGGAATATATGATTAAGCAATTTACATATGAGAATAATCTGGAACAAGTGGTACATTGTGGGGTGGACTAGTGGAGGGGGAGGGAAACGGGGAGAAAATGTGCAACAATAAAGAATTATTTTAAAAAATAGGAAAAAAATTTACCCATAAATAGAAGAGACATCAGAAAATGAAAAACTTCACTTCAGTAGCAATTCATGGCCAAAACTCTCAAACATATTGCCATCAAGTCATAATCAATTTGTATGAACCTCCATTAAGTTTCTGAGGCTATAATTAATAGCAGAGGAGATTTCCTATCTTTCATGAAGACACTGGTGGGTTCAAACTGCCACAGAGACCAGTCCTTTAGAATTGCAGCTGAACTCACTATGGACTGCACTCTCTGCAATTTTAGCATTCTCAAATGTCAGATGGATCTTAGGTGAAAGCATAGAGTCATAGGAATGTCTGTCTGTCTTTCCTTGACTATGCAAAAGCATTTGACTGTGTGGATCACAACAAACTGTGGCTAACTCTGAGAAGAAGGGGAATACCAGAACACTTGATTGTGCTCACGTGAAACCTGTACTTGGACCAGGAAGCAGTCCTCAGAACAGAGCAAGGAAGTAGACTAAACTTGGAAGAATGGTGTTCAGATTGTGGAGAACAAGATAGAGCAAAGAGGAAGATAGTTGTGCCAGATATTCTCTATATGATGCAGACCCTGCATCTGAGAAAACTCTCTTTCAACTGACTGGCTACTCACAGGAGGCTTAATCACAAAATTACTGCATTATATCGGTAGTAGAATAATTGCACTCAACAGGAAAAAAAAGACAATTTAAACAATCAAAGTTGAGACTCCTAATATACTTGTTGTTGTTGTTGTTGTTGTTATGTGCCGTCGAGTCGCTTGCAACTCATAGAGACCATATGTACAACAGCCCTAAACTCCGCTCTGTCCTGTGCCAATCGCACTGTCTCTGACACTCCCATCCCAATTATCCCAGT
>NW_006399889.1:5078134-5091083 GCF_000299155.1 Elephantulus edwardii | reverse complement strand
TCCTTCAAAGCGGCCTGAACTTCTTCTTTCATCACCATAGGCTCTTGCTCATATG
Source organism: Elephantulus edwardii (assembly GCF_000299155.1). Classification (NCBI taxonomy): domain Eukaryota; kingdom Metazoa; phylum Chordata; class Mammalia; order Macroscelidea; family Macroscelididae; genus Elephantulus; species Elephantulus edwardii. Next base: position 5,091,028 of record NW_006399889.1, on the reverse strand, counting down.
TTGTTTCATGACATTCTTCTGTGTCTTCCAATTCTTTTTGATACAGTGACTCAGTATATTCCTTCCATCTTTTTTTAATACTACCTAATATACTTACCCCCCCCAAAAGACTACTCCATTGCTGCAATAGAATTTCTTATACTGTTATCATAGAATAGTAAGACTATTGACAAAGTTTTACATAGATTAATTTTTATTTGGAGATTATAAAAATCTCATTTATAATAATTAAATGTCAAGGTATGATTTCGATTTTATTGTTAGACATTACCCTTTGGGTTTACAGAAGACAAATGTCTTCTTATTAACTTAAATAAACATTTTAATCCATATTACATGTTATGCCTCAATTTGTGCTAGGAGTTCTAGTTCACTATGTAGTATTCTAATATTTTTTCTCCTTTTAAAATGGTCTTTTTTTTTTCTGAGATTTACTTTATTTTATTTTATATTGGTTTGTTTTAAAAGTTCATATACATAGTGTTTCACACTTTTCTTCATCCACATTGTGTTTCATACAATCATTCCTGTGCATTATGTTTTATAAAACTTAAATTTATTTTTTTCTTTTTGCAAGTCTTATCAAAATGTACTCTTAATTTATTTGAAAAATAACAAAATTATAGTCGTGTGTATTTTTATTATAAGCAATTTTTCCTTTATTTGACTGGAACACATAAACTGTGGGGTTTGTGTATCTTATACATAGCAAAAGTTAATTGTCCTATTTATGTTTTTAGCAAAAACCCAAAATCAAAGCAGCTCCACTATATAATAAATTGAGTTGCCTAAGAGTTATGCATAGGTTTCACATAAGCACAACAAGTGTTCTGAGATTCCCATTCTTCACAGTCAGCCACAGTTTGTCATGATCCACACAGTCAAATACCTTTGCATAATCAATGAAACACAGATAGACATTCCTTTGGTGCTTTCTGCTTTCAGCCAAGATCCATCTGATATTAGGTATAATATCCCTCAAGCCACACGGCCTCTTCTACACCCAGTCTGCACTTTAGGCAGTTCTCTGTTGATGTGCTGTTCCAGTAATTTTTGGATAATCTTCAGCAGAATCTTGCTTGCATGGGATATCAATGATATACTGTTCGATAATTTCTGCACTCTGTCAGATCACCTTTCTTTGAAATGGCATGGGATATCAATGATATACTGTTCGATAATTTCTGCACTCTGTCAGATCACCTTTCTTTGAAATGGGAACAAATATAGATTTCTTCCAGTCAGTTGGCCAGGTGATTGTCCTCCAGATTTCTTGGCACAACTTGGTGAGCACATCCAGGACAGCATCTGTTTGTTGAAATATATCAATCAGTGTTCCATCACTTCCTGGAGCCTTGTTTTTTGCCAATTCTTTCACAGCATCTTGAACTTCTTCCTTCATCACCACAGGCTCTTGCTCATGTGTTGTTTCACGTACTTCTTCTCAGAATGGAACAAGGAAACACTGCATGGTTCAAAATTGGAAGGGTATGAGCCAAGGATGAGTTATATCTCCATATCTTTTCACACTATATGCAGAACAGATTATCTGGGAGGCTGGGCTGTATGAGTTGAAATGTGGCATCAGGATTGGAGGTGGACTCATCAACAATCTGTGTTATACAGATGACACAACCCTGCTGATGAAACTGAGGAGAACCTGAAGCACTTGCTGCAGAAGGTCAAGGACTGCAGCTTTCAATATGCACTGAAGCTCAACATAAAGAAAACAAAGATTCTCACCACTGGCTGATTGGCAGCATCATAATAGACAGTGGAGGGATTAACAGCTTCAGTTTACTTGGCTCTACAATCAACAGTCTTGGTACAAACAGCCAGGAAATTAAAAGATGAATTGCTTTGGGAAAGTCTGCTCTCAGAGATCTCTCCAAAGTACTGAAGAGCAATGACATCACTCTGGAGATTAAGATGTGCTTGATATAGGCCATGGTCTTTGCAATTAACTACTATGCATCAGAGAGCTGGACAATGACTAGGGATGATAGAAGGAGAATTGATGCCTTTGAGCTTTGATGTTGGAGAAGAGTATTGAATATATCATGGACTGCTAGGACAACAAACAAGTTCATCCTGGAGAGTGTGAAGCCAGACTGCTCCTAGGAGGCAAGGATTCTGAAGCTTCATCTGAGGTATTTTGGGCATGTTGCAAGGCAGGATCAGTCCTTAGAGAGGGATGTCATGCTTGGGAGGGTGGAGGGACAGTACAGGAAAGGAAGACCCTCAATGAGAAGGATTGATTCTGTGACTGGGGTAATGGGAATAGGTGTATCGGAGACAAAAGGATTGGCAAGGGATAGAGCAGGGTTTAGGGCTGTTGTACATAGGGTTGCTATGAGTTGCAGTGACTCAATGGCACATAATGACAATAACAAGAGTTATGTCACCATGAAAGGACATAATTGAATGAAATAGTTTCCAAATTATGTATTGGCTTTAATTCTTTTAATATTCTTTTTCATTTTTTTGGTGTACTGTATGATGATGTCTGAAATGAAAACAAATATATTTTTTTGTAAATTTTTTATTATTATTAATGTTAAGGAAAATGTACAGAGATTTATTTCCATTAATTTATCATTGCACTTTTCTCCCTGCCCACCTGTCCCCTCTAGTTTGTTCTTCTTTTTGAAAAGTAAATGAAAAATTCTTTCATTGTTATACAATCCCTCCCCCTGAAATTCCACTCCACTATGTAGCCTCTACTCTGGACTCCTGTCATGACAATAATAACTAATAATATATCCCTTCTAAACAGTTCTCTAGCTCATCTGCTTCAATGCAGTATGCATAATTTATCCCATCATTCTCAGTCTCCCCCGCAACCCTACTGTCAGTCCCGTTTAACAACTGTATTTGTCCTTTTGTGACTGAGATATTTCACTCAGCATAATGTATTCCAGGGTCAACAATTTTTAATAATATTTCACAAATTCCTTTTATTTTCCAATGCACATAGTATTCCATTGTATGAATATACCACAGCTTCTCTATCCATCCATTTGTTGATGGGCATTTAGGTTGTTTCCAGCTCTTTGCTATTGTGAACAAAGCTATGATAAACATGGGTGTGTATATATCTGCTTGGGTGGTGGTTATGGTTTCTTAAGGGTATATTCCCAGTAGTGGAATTGCTGGGTCAAATGGTATTCTATTTGCAAATTTTTGAGAAAGCACCATACTGCCTTCCATAGTGGCTCCACCATTTTACACTCCCACCAGCAGTGAATAAGGGTTCCAGTTTCTCGGCAACCTCTCCAGCATTTGATGTTTGCTGTTCTGTTAAATCTTGCTTTCCTTACTGGGGCGAGATGATATATTTGTTTTGAACACAAATATCTTGTAAAAAAGAAAGACTATCATGCTGGATTAACTGGTTCTTTTTTTGTTTGTTTGTTTTAAATTTTCTACTAGTTTATTTACAAGAACAAATTCTTTCAATTTCTCTCACCCACCACCAATCAATTTGTACAATCCCATGATTAATCACTCCTCCCCCTGCACATCCACATTTTTGTTTTGTTATTTTTGGTTTGTTCTGAAATGATAATTCAAAGGTTGGAGGAAGAGGAGCTGATTTTTGGCTAATACCCTACAAATTACTAGAAATACGGTCTTAAGACAGTCTGCTACGGATGCAGTTTATGAGAGACATCCACTGGCCTCATCCTTTTTCTTGACTTTTGTAACTTGACTTTTGCAACACTCCTCTTTTCATTCTTATTCTGAATTGAAGAACATGAAGACTTTTCATCATTAAAAGTTCCCACAGCATTATGAAACACATTTTTAATAAACTCTCTTTTATAGTGAGATTGACCTTTATCATTAAGTTTATTTCCTTTTTGTTGGTTTCTGAAAGAACACTGATCTGGAATTATAATCCTGATGGTAATATTTTCACTGACTGAATGTTTACCATATACGAAAGAGCCTGCTAAGTGTTCCTTGTACATTATCTCACCTTCTCCTTTCAACTGGCTTGTGATACAAATATTATAACTACCTCAGTTTTATCAATTGGAAAACTGAGAATCAGATTAAGTATTTTGCTTAAGGTTATGTAGTAGCTTTAGGGATTAGAACACATTAAGTGAATCGTTTTTTGCTATCTAGAGATCAGAGTTCTGGTTTATGATTTCTCTATTTAGGTAGAATGTCCACTTGAATAATTTTGGGGTTTATTGTCACCAATAGTAAAATTCTCAGGTTAGATAGCTCAATTAGTTTGTCATGGTCAATTACTAGGCCAGTGTTTGAATTATGGGTATTTCTTGTTGATTGCTGTTGTCGTGTATTTATGAGTTGGAACTGATCATAGCTGACCCTCCAGCAGGTTTTCACCAGGCTTTAAATTGAAAACGAATTGACCGCTCATCTTCCTCCCAAGAACCATCTAGTGGATTCAAACCCGTGTATTTTAGGGTAGACAGTGTAACTTGTTTGGCTTGCAAATTATTATTTTTTTTATAAATTTATAGTAGTTTCAAATGTTTTCTTTCTTAATGTTGTCATGAGCATCTAGACTGCTGGCTTTTCTTTAAAGTAGAGCTAGTAATTTCTGACCTGCATTCCAATCTGACAGTGATTGTCTGGAGCTGGGACTGGCCCTCTAGACAAGGTACTTTTCAAATCACCATGGTCACTTAGTTAGATTATCATCTTCATTCCTGTAGACAGTTGAATTTTAGCTCCAGGATTAGAGAATTCTTAACACCTATTTGACTTTCTATTCAATGATTCTATATCCATACAAAAATTTATTATTTCAGGAAAGCAACTTACCTATTACCGAAAGAAGGCCTTGGTGTATAACACTAAGAATACTTCCTCTGAAAGTTTACAAGATAAATTTACAAAATTTGAAACAAAATCCATCCTCAGTTCTGCTTTGAGGTAATAGGAGAGCAGCAATGTGCTGGTTTCTGCCAGGCATTCTTAACAATAGATCAAACAAAAGAGGATCTTAATAGTCACATGAAATGAAATAAAGACTGTCAAAAGCAGCTTAATACCATGTATATTTTTATTTCCTCATGAGCAATGGATGAATTACATGCTGAATTTGAAGAACAGAATTGGTTATTTGTTTTCTAATTGGTGTTTTAATTAAGATGAGTTTTTTTCTCATTGACTATGAAGGAAGTTGTTAGTTACTTGTAGATAATATAATAGGATATGTTTATAAAATATTTCATAATGCTGTGAAATTTCTCTCCTAGTATCAATTAGGATGCAATGTCCATTTTCTTTTTTTTTGCTTAGGTTGGCAAATTGACTTCTGTATCTATGCATTTATCTTTTCCATATATTTTCCCTAATAGGAGACAAAATTAAATTTTAAAAAATTGCACTAGGCCAAAGCACATGACACAGTGGTCTTGTTTTCACCACACACAGAAGCAAACAGCTTGTTCTAATAATCAAATACGTTTCCTAAGGGTCTTGTTAAATTGTTGAATGTAAATTGCAATTGGAATTGACTATTAAAGATCTTGGTAGAGTAGGTTAAACATCTGTTCAATTTATTACAATTTTATTTGTACTTCAGCTGTAACTGGGGCAATTAAGCCAATCAGAGCAGGCAAATCAAATCTAATTTACACTCTAATGGACTAAAAATAGATGAATAAACATTGCAATACTAGATTCAAATGATTAAACATGTCTCTGAGGATTTTTTCCCTAGTTCAGTATACAAAAATCATGGTGTTTATACTATAATTAAACACTTGAAAATGATATAAACAAATTTGAGCATCTCTATTTTTAATATGTTCATTTAAAATTGTTAAATAAAAATTTTAAATACAATAAACTAGAATATTTTTTAACCCAGATGAACTTACTTATAAAATCATGAGACCCTTTTCTTTAATTCCAAGTGAATGATTTATCTGAATGCTAAAACTTAAACAGAAAATAGAACATTTTTAAAACAGTATTTATTTATTTAAGTCATTGAGGAAGGGAAGGAAGAATATTCATTAAGACAAGGTCATTAAAGTAAAGCCATTGGTTCAGGGAGATTAATAATGGATTTAATTTTGTGAGCTAAGATCGTAACTAGCAATTTTAGTACTCATGCAACTTAGAAATGACAACGTGACAATGAGGAAAAGTAGCATCCAGTACAATATCTAGGTCTCAGCTAAAATTCATTTTATTATGGGTTTATTGTTAGTACATTGTCAAGGAACTATATACAAATGTATATTGTATATATTTTAAAAACTTTTTTGTATGCAGTTTTGGTATATTTTTTATACATTAAAAAAGTGTTGCTAAGTGCATATTATGTTTATAGAAAAGTCTGAACTAACTCCATGCCCATGTCCAAGGAACTGCTATCATTACAGTTGAGCAAATACTAAGCAAAATATCATTGTATGATATGCAGTAGATTAGGCATTGATTTAGGTAATTGCTATGCCATAAATAATGTTGCTATTGTTGTTGTTGATTGCTTTCAAGTAAAGCATGACTCATAGCGAGCATATGAACAAAACGCCTGAAGCTCCTCTACAACTGTAGACATTTATCAAAGTTCAAAGAGTTTCCAGAGGTATGCTATTTAGGAAGTGGGTGCCACTCCTGCTTTCATACCTGTCATAATATGTGATGTGCCACTGAGTCACCTGCAGTGCATTGCGACCCCATGTACAGCAGCTCTGAACCCTTCCCTATCATGAGCCAGTCTCACTAATTCTGACACACCAACCCCCATTGCCCTGGTTACTGTATCAGTCCATCCCATCCGGGGTCTCCCTCTCCTGCACTGTCTGCCCACCCTTCTGAGCATGATGTCCTTCTCCAAGGACTAATCTCTCCTGGCAACATGTCCAAAGTAAGTGAGGTGGAGATTCAAAATCCTAGCCTCCAAGAAAAGACTTGGTTTCACTCTCTTCAAGACAGACCTATATGTTTTCGTGGCAGTCCATGGTATGTTCAAGATTCTTCTTCAGCACCACAACTCAAAGGTATCTATTCTTCTTCTGTCATCCTTAGTCATTGTCCAACTCTGTGAAGCATAACAAGTAATTGAGAATACCATCGCCTGAATTAGGTGCACCTACGTCTCTAGATGGACATCGTTGCTCTTCAGCACTCTGGAGAGGTCCAGCAGATGACAAACAAAATAGTAGGTTCTTTTATATGTTGTAGGAAGCTTTAGTGACTTAGTGATAGTTTTACTGCCAAACCAAAGGATGCAATTTGAATCCACCAACTGCTCTGCAGGAGAAAGACTAATATATTGTGCAATTTACTACCTTTGAAAATCCACTGGAGGTTCAATTACCTGATGGCACATAACAACAACAACAACAACAACAATAGCTTTACGTATCTAATTTTGTAAGCTATGACATCTTCCATTTGGGACAATAATAAGAAAGGAAATATATTTTATTTAATTTTGTAAAACATACATTTCAACCCTCATCAACTGACCCTTTAGCAAGCTCGCTAGTATGATTTGCATAGTTTAATTGGGGATCAGAGAGTTTGGCAGAGTCCATGTAGTTCCTCCTCTGTTTTCAATAGCCAATGAAAGCAAACCAAGAAACTACAGTTCCTTGAAAGAATGATATAACAATTGTTTTGGCCTGGCTCATTTCAATTAACATGAACCAACACAAGGAAAGTCACACCAACCCAAATGTCCACTGTGCATTTCACAGATGTACTTCTCTAAAAGCATAGAGAGGAAACAGGTGTGAATATTCATTAATAACTGGAATGTGGGAGGTATCAAGCATGAAAAGAAAAATTTGAAAGTAAAAAAAAAGGAAATGGAAGACATAAAGGTTGATATCTTATGCATTGATGAGCTGAAATAGACTAACATTGGTCCTTTTGAATCAGACAATTTCAAGGGCTACTACGCTGGGAATGACAAATTGAAGAGGAATGGTATTGTATTCATCATTGGAAAGAATATTTTGCGATTTATCTTGAACCATAATGCTATCACTGATAGGATAATAAGCATAGAAGACTAATTAATATGACTATTATTCAAGTATACAGATCAACCACTAAATTAAAAAAAAATAAGAGATTGAGCATTTCTGCTAAATTCTGCAATCTTAAATTTGTCAAACATGCATTCAAGATGCATTAGTTATAACCAGTGATTGGAATGTAAAAGATGGAAACAAAGTAGAAGACTTTGTAGTTGGAAAATACAGTTTTGGGTATAGAAATGAGGCTGGAGATTGCATAGCAGAATTCTGTATAACTAACAGCTTGGAGGTTGGTATTGACCAAAGAGAGTTTGGTGTAGATAAGTGAACATATCCAGTACTGTAGCCTTTAGTAAACTTTTAAGCCTAGTACTAAACTGATACTTGTGACTCAATTTTCTCAAATAACCCAAAAGTTAGACAAGCTTATAAAGTGAACAGTTACACCAGAGAGATACTCATTTCTTACTACAATCAGCCAAACCAAAAAAAGATTCAATATTTGTCTTAAGATAAAGTTTAGAAGACTAGTAGATGTGGTGTAAACCACTACAAAATATATAAAAAGGAAAAACAAAAAAATAACAGAGTATATCTTACCTTCATTTAGAAACCATTTCAAGAATGTATTTGATACAAAGAACACTAGTGATTGAAGACTAGATTAGCTGTACAATTAGCATCATACATAAAAAAGGCAAAAAAGGTTATTAAAAATTCAGAAAAGGCCAAAATGGATGTCAGAAGAGGCTTTGAAACTTATTCTAGAACATGGAAATAAAACAAAAGGAATAAATGATAAACAGTTGAACAGAAAACTCCAAAAAGAAGCTCCATTGAAAGAAAAGTATTATAATGAAATACACATAGACTGGAGTTTGGAAACTAAAGAGACCATGCTTGGTATTTCTCAAGCTGAAAAACCAAAGAACAAATTCAAGCCTTGAATGGCAATACTTAAAATTCTAAAGGAAAAATATTTAATAACTCAAAGTATAAAAGCAGTTATGAAAGGATTTCACAGTCACTCTACCAAAAATAACTGACTGACAGCCAACCATTTCAGGAGTAGCATACGCTCAAGAAAATAACTGAATTTTATTGAAGAAAGACATTTGAACTGCAGCGAAGGCATTGGTAAAAAAACAAGTCTCTTAGAATTAACAGGATATTATTAACTGAAGTATTTCCAGAGACAGATGAAATGCTTGGTGTGCTCATTCACTTATACCAAGAAATTTGGAAGAGCTTGTTGGTAAACAGATTTGAACAGATCTGTATTTGTGCCTATTCTGAAGAAAACTGAAACAACAGTATATAGAAATTATAAAAAATATAATTAATATACATGCAAGTGGATAAGGAGCAGTGGTAACATGGGGCATGCTAAGTGTGACTCCTACCAGCTTTGTAAAAGGGAACTGTCCCCATAGTACCAAAAAAAACCAGCTACATGGTCAGACATGCCACCCTACATGCTTCTGCTCCTGTTTCTGTGAATCATTGTGTCCAGTATTTGTGGCAAACAGATTCACAGACTTTACTAACAGTTGTGGGGTTTATTAGAGAAATAGGTTGAGGATGTGAGGCAAAGTATATCACATAATACAAGTCCAGTTTTATTCCAGCATTCCCAAGTCCCAAATTGTTGTTGTTGTTATGTGCCATTGAGTCACTTGCAACTCATAGTTACCCTACGTACAACAGTCCTAATCCCTGCTCTATGCTGTTCCAATCTTATTGTCTCTTACACACCTATTCCCATTACCCTAGGCACCGAATCAATCCATTTCATCGAGGGTCTTCCTCTCCTGCACTGTCTCTCCACCTTCCCAAGCATGACATTCCTTTCCAAGGACTGGTTCCTTCTTGGAACATGTCCAAATTATGTCAGAAGAAGCTTCAGAATCCTTGCCTCCAAGGAGCAGCCTGGTCTCACCCTATCTAGGACGAATCCGTTTGTTCTCCTAGCAGTTCATGGTATTAAAAAGGTAAAATTCCACAATTAGTTCAGACAGTTTCTCAGTCAACAAGTGAAAGTCTAGGTTCAGTTCAACAACACAAATAAACCTCAGTTAGCCTAGCAAAATTTGTCTCAGAGCAGTTACTAGCCAAACAATGTATTCAAATTTTGTAAAACTAATGTTGTTGTTGTTGTTAGTTGCCATCAAGTTGTAGATGACTCATAGCGACCCTATGAACAAAGGACCTGAGTACTTATATAAGTTTCATCGTTTCTCCAGGTTCATAAGTTTTCCAGAGGCAAGCTATTATGGAAGTGGATGCCACTCCTACTTCCAAACTTCTTTTAATCAGGGAGCTCCACCAAACACTGTCCATGATGGGTCACCATTATTGCATTTGACAGACACATCAGTGTCACAGTGTTTAGCATCATAGCAAACTTGAGTTATCTTTGTACAGCAAATAGACATACCAGTGCTATACCACTTAGAAGAATGTTTGGCCAACAACAATTAAAACCAGGCCTGAGGGCCACTGAGTAAAATCATCCACCTTTAATAAACTAATTGTTGTTGTTGTTGTTGTTGTTGTTGTTGTTAAGTGCCTTTAGGTTGTAAGGGACTCATACCGACCCTATGAACAAAAGTCCTCACTTGTCTGACTTTCGTTCTTTCTTCAGGTTTATAGGGTTTCTGGAGGCAAGCTATTGTAGAAGTGGATGTTACTCCTGCTTCCAAGCTTGTTTTAATTGGGCAGCTCCACCAAACCCTGTCCACCATGAATAACCATTATTGCATTTGAACACATCAGCGTCATATCGTTCAGCTTCACAGCAACCACAAGTTACCTCTGTACGACAAGTGGACACACCAGGGTTATATGACCTAGAAGAATGTTTGACAAAAAAGAATTAAAAACATGCCTGAGGGCCGCAGGTCTGAGGGCCCCACCGTATTTTACAATTCGGGCATGCCCAAATGCTGGAGAACTCTGGGCCAGAAACCCCCAATACATCTGGCAAGTCTGCTCTGCTGACATCCACTTGGGGCAAAAAGAAAGCCATAAGCACCCCAGAGTGTTCCATACTTTAAGATGCAGGACACTGAGATTCACACAGTATAAATGGATTTCCTAAAGACTGAAAGTCTGATTGAATGTTTTGTCACAAAATTAAAAAATAACCCAGGTGGTATTTGTTAAAGAAGGCCAAATTCTTCAGCAGAAGAGCTGAGGAGAAGATTAAGGGTGTTGAGGTGGGGGAAGGGGGCTGTGTCCTGGTGGCTTAAGGCTGTGTTAATTACATGGGGATTGGTTAATTAAATGTTTTTCCCTTATGATCTGATCTTTGGTGGCATCTATACCTAAATCATTCCTTCTGCAGCTGAATAGCATCAGGATCTCTTAAGTATGGGGACCCTGTTTCTCTGCTGATAGAAACGCATTAGCACTTCAGAGGTTTGAGTCATTATCTAATAAAATACTTGATTTATAAAGTGAAAAAAATTAAAAATAAAAAGGTCAACTATTTTTAATAGGTGAAAGAAAACCCTAAAAAAAATGGTGGTATTCTTCAAGGAAAAGGCAAGAGAAACTTTAAAAAAAATTATTCAAGACAATGCAGATAAAACCTATGAGGAATTAGAAACCCTAGAAAAACAGTAAACAACAATCCAAAATATTAGGATCAATATCTCAGAAGCTGTAATAATATAGGACAACATCAAGAAGAATAACATGCACATAATTGGAATTTCATCTCCATACCTTTTCAATGTATATGCTGAACAGATCATTCAGGAGGCTGGACTTTATGAGGAAGAATGTGGCAGCAAGATTGAAGGAAGACTCCTCAACAATGTATGTTATGCAGATGACACAACCTTGCTTGCTGAAACTAAGGAAGAACTGATGCACTTGCTGCAAAAGGTCAAGGACTGCAGTCTTGGATTGAATCTCAACATCAAGAAGACAAAGATTCTCACCACTGGGCCAATTGGCAGCAGCATGATGGACGGAGAAGAGATTGAGATTGTTAAGTTACAGCTTGCTCGGTTCCACAATCAACACTTTTGACACCAGCATTCAGGAAATTAAAAGGCTAATTGCATTAGGTAAATCTGATGTCAGTTTAGAGACTAAGGTGCACCTGATCCACTCCATGGTCTTTGCAATTACTTGTTATATACATCAGAGAGGTGGACAATGAGGATAGAAGAACTGATGCCTTTGAGTTATGGTTCTGCTGAGAGTCTTGAACATATATACCATGGACCACAAGAAAACAAATAGGTCTGTCTTGGAGAGGGTGAAACCAAATTTCTGCACGGAGGCTAGGATTTTGAAGCTCTATCTTACATATTTTGGACACGTGGCCAGGAGGGACTGATCCCTGTAGAAGGACATCATGCTCAGAAGGTGGAGGAACAGTGCAGGAGAGGAAGACCCCAGATGAGATGGACTGAAACAGGGCAATGGGACTAGGTTTATTAGAGTCAGGGAGATTGGTTCAAGATTGGACAGGCTTCAGAGCTATTGTACATAGGGTCACTATGAATAGCAGGTGATTTGGCAGCACATAGAAAGAATGACAACAATTGGAATTTCAGGACAGGAGAAAGAATAAAAACCTACTGAGAAAGTTGTGAAAAAGTTACTAGAAGAAAATTTTCCAGATATCGTGAAGAATGAGAGAATATATGACCAAGAAGCTGAGAAAATCTTAAAGAACAGATTGCAAAAGAAAAAACAACAAAGCATATCATAGTTGAATTTGTCAGAATCAAAGACAAAAAATTCTGAAAGGAGCTAGAGGAAAAACTGTAGTAGCCTATAAAGGATAGAAAATAAGAGAAAGAGAGTAGCAGATTGGATAAAAAAACAAAATCCATCAATATGTTGTCTACAAGAGACACACCTGAAAAATGAAGATAAAGAAAGGCTAAAA
>NW_006399889.1:5070344-5076369 GCF_000299155.1 Elephantulus edwardii | reverse complement strand
ATTTTTTTAAAAAAGGAAGAAGAATGATACATGCAAAAGCATTAGCCAGTAAATTTCAGTTCTTGGATTTGAAAGCTGAACTCTGGTCCTATGGTTAAAGATCAATGAATCTTCAACTTCACCTTTTCAACGTCTATTATAGAGAGCCTTATTCATTTTCACAGGTTAAAATAGAGCTGGAAAAGAAACCTCCTTAGACAGTAGTTATGACTGAGCTAAAATTGTATGCAGACTTTTTTTCAATGTGATCATCTTTTTGAAACATTAACCGCACACAATTGCATAAACATGTATTATTAGTGCCATAATTTCTTTGTCTTTTTATTACTATTATACTACTTTATTTACTACAAAAAAAAAAAAAGAAAATAAGATTGAGTGTCAAGTTCTCAGCAGAAACCATGAGAGCAAGAAGACAGTGGAAAAACACATGCCAGATACTCAAAGAACATAACTGTGAACCACTATTTATTAAATATGGTGTAGAGATTAAGACTTGCTCAGAAAAGAAGAAAATAAGGAAGTTTGTGAAAATAAGACCAGTGTGGCAAGAAATACTTAAGGAAGTTTGGCTCACAAAGATACCACAGAAAGGTGGATGGATCAAAGTAACCAGAAAATACACAAAAAAGAACTCAACAAAATGTAATATTGTCTCTCTATAGTTACATTGAATGTGAGTGGTTTAAATGCACCAGTGAAGATAAAAAGAGTAGCAGACTGAATAAAAACCCAAAACTCAACTATATGCTGTCTACAATACACACACTTGCCAAGTGAAGACAAAGAAAGACTGAAAATAAAAGGATGGGTGAAAAAAAGCCAAGCAAATGGTAACCACAAAAAAGAAGGAGTAACAAGATAAAACTCTGATAAAATAGGTTTCAGGGTAAAAATCATCACAAAGAAGAAGGAAGGACACTATATAATGCTTAAAATGTCAATAAAAATGAGGACATAATCTTAATATCTATGTACCAAATGATAAAGCTGAAAAATACACAAAGCAAATAGTAACAGAACTAAAAAAAAGAAATAGACAATGCCACAATAGTCCTAGGAGACTTCAATAAACCACTCTCAAGGAAAAATAGGATGACCAGAACGAAACTGAACAAAGATGAAGAATTAAACTACGTAGTAAGCCAACTCAAGCTCATAGTTAAATACAAAGTAATACATCTAAAAACACTCAGTATATATTCTTCTCCAGTTCACAGGGAACATTCTTCAGAATAGGTCCTACTTTAGGTCATAAAAAAGGCCTCAAACAAATAAAAAAAATAATGGAAAGCATTTTCTCAGACCACAATGCTACAAAAGCTGAACACCACCCTGTTTGAACATGAGTGGGTAATAGAAGAAATAAAAAAGCTTCTTGAAACAATTAAAAATGAAAACATAACATACCAAAACCTCTGGGAAAGAGCTAATGCAGTATTTAAAAGTCAATTCTTAGAAATAGGCAAATACATAAAAAGAGAAGAAAAAATGGAAATTGATTATTTAACCCAACACCTCAAATACAAAAAGAATAGTGAGGAAACTTGACAACTTCTAAAATAAAGCAACTTATAAAAATTAGGGCAGATTTAAATGGAACAGAAAACAGAAAAACAATTGAAACTATCAACAAGACCAGGAGTTGTTCTTTGGAAAGTCCATAAAAATCTGCAAATCACTAACAAAACTATCAAAAAACAAAGAAAAAAACCAACACATAAACCTATCAACTGACACTGAAAAGGTCTTTGACAAAATCTGACACTCCTCCTAATTAAAACACTCAGCAAAATAGAAATAGAAGGGAGTTTTTCTCAACATAATGAAAAGTATATATGCAAACCAAGAGCCAACATCATTCTCAATGGAAAGATAAAAGCATTCCCTTTGAGAACAGGAAATAGACAATTTTGCTCACTATCACCATTCCTAATCAAAAGTGGCTTGGAAGTCTTAGTGAGTGCAATAAGGCAAGAGAAGGAAGAGACCAAGGAGAGAATAAAATTGATGAACAGGACGTTCTAAATATCAAATCCCTATTCAAACAACAAATTTCTCCAACAGGGTAAAAAGGAAACCCAGTGACTGGGAAAAAAAGTTTGGCAATAACATATCTGATAAGGGACTCATTTCTAAAATTTACTTAACACTTCAACAACTCAACAAGTAAAAGGTAAATAATCCAACTGCAAAATGGGCACAAGATATGAATTTCACCCAAGAAGAAATTCAGATGGCCGACAAACACATGAAGAACTGTTTAAAATCTCTAGCTATTAGAAAGATGCATATTAAAACTATAAGATCTCAACCAGCAAAAATAGCAAAATTCAACAGGCCAGCAAACAGTAAATTCTGGTTGTAGAGATATTGGAACTGTTATCCACTGCTGATGAGAGTGTAAAATGATATAACCACTATGGAAAGTGGTCTGGCACTTTATAAAAAGTTGGAAATAGAAATACCATCTGACCTAGCAGTTTCACAACTGGGAATATGTTGTTGTTGTTGTTGTTGTTGATTGCGATCTAGTCAAGGTTGACTCATAGTGACTCTATAAACAAAAGACCTAATTCCTTCCCATAGCTATCGTTTCTCCCAGTTCATAGAGTTTCCAGAAGCATATGGTTTAAGAAGTGGATGTCATTCCTACTTCCCAACCTCTTTTACAACTGGGAGCTCCACCAAACACTGTCCACAATGGGAAATCATTCTGGTATTTGATATCCCCATGGTTCAAGGTTCAGCATCATAGCAAACACAAGTTACCTCATATAGCATATTGACAAAGAGGGATGTGCAAAGTGGAAGAGTGTTCTTCCAGATGCAACAACACTACTCTCATTTAGCAGTGGTTAATTGTTGTCGAGTAGAATATGACTCAGAGTAAGATTTGCACTAAAGACCTGAACTCTGTTCTATTATTAACATCACTTCCATACATTTCTAAGAGACCACAAAGAAACCAGAGCCATGACTTTAACAGATGTATGCACACTCATATTTATTGCTGCATTATTAAAAATACTGAAGAGATGGAAGCAGCCCAACTTCCAATGAACAAATAAACAGATAGAAAAACTGTGGTACTTTTACACAATGGAATATTACACAGCAGTAAAAAATAATGAACTTGTAAAACACTACACAACATGGCTGAGCCTGGAAGATATGCTGAGTGGAATATCTTAGTCACAAAAGAATAAATACTGCTTAATAGCACTGCTATAAAATAGAATTGACACAGGGGTTAGGGGGGAGTAGATCAGGGGGGAAAAAAGAGTGGATAGTGAACATTGCATTGGAACAGATGAAAGGAAGGACTGTCTGAAAGAATATTTGATTAGGTATTATATGTATGACAATTAGAACAATAGGTGCATTTTAAAGTGGACTGTAGACTGGTGAGGAAAAAGGGAGGGAGGAAAAAGAAAAATAATCAATGAATGAAAACCCAATGTTTCTGTAAAATTTCATTAAAATCATAATAAAAAAATAAAAAGAAAAGAAATCAAATGACTTGTTGCAATGGGCTAACTTGTTGTCAGGGATCTCTTCAAAGTGCTAAAGAGTATTATGTCCCTTTAAAGATTGAGAACATCTGACTCAAGCCATGAGATTTTCAATTGCTTTATATGTGTATGAAAGCCAGGCAACAAATAGGAAGATCAATGAAGAATTGGTGTCTTTGAATTGTGGTATCAGAAAAGAATATTGACTATACCATGGACTAGCAAAAGAACAAGAACATTTATCCTGGAAGGGGCCAGTTCCTAGAGAAAGACGTCACACAGTAGAGGGCCAACACAAAAGAGGACAACTCTCAACAAAATGGACTAACTCACTAGCTACTACAACAGATTTAAGTATATAATAGAGATTGTGAGGATGGCACAGGACAGAAAAGGATTTTGTTCTTCTGTATGGAACTGATGTGAAGGCATCACTACCACCAATAATAATAACTGTGTCCTTTGCTGTCCTTAAGAAACCTGTCACTTAATCTTTGTTACATTAACTCTGTATCTATCTCTATCTCTGTCTCTATCTCTATATCTATATCTATGTCTATATCATCTCTATCTCTATCTCTATATCTCTATCTCTATCTGAACAATTATTGAGAAATTGCTACTTCATGTAGAGTCATGTATTGGATCCTATGGCTTCTGGAATTTTCTTACTGTTGTTGGGTGCCTTTTTGTTGTGTACCGTCTAGTTGTAACTGACTCATAGCTGAACCTCTGGTGGGTTTTCAGAGGCAGTTAATCACAAGGGAAAAGATTGTCCATCCTCCCACAGAGCACCTGGTGCATGCAAACCATATGCCATTATGACTGATGTGCAGCTTCTTGCCACTAGGCCACTAGGGCACCCTTCTTGTTGTTAATTGCTGTTGAGTCGAGTATAACTCATAGCGACTCTATGAACAAACAATCTGAACCCTGTTCTATCCTATGCCATCTTCACACTTCCTGACAAACAAGAGACCATTGCAGCAGTCAGTGTGAATCCACCTGTTTGATGGTCTTCTTTTCCTTCATTGATCCTCCATCCTTCACCTTTCCCAGAATCATGCTCTTCTCCAAGGAATAGAACCTCCTAGCAACATGCTCAAAGTATGTGAGGTAAAACCTCATCATTCTTGCCTCCAAAAAGCACTCTGGCTGCACCCTCTCCAAGGCATATCTGTTCGTTTTCTTGGCCATCCATCTTCTTTTGGTGCTCCCTGGGTCATTCAATATATTGCCCATAGCAACTTTCAATATTGTGAGCTGAGGCTTACATTTGTTTTTCAGTTCTCTCAGCTTGAGAAACGCAGAGCGAGTTCTTTCCTTATTATTCTTCAATTCCACGTCTCTGCACATTTCAATATATTATTCTTGGTCCTCTTAGGATGATGCCCTTTGAAATATTCTGTTTAGCTCTTTCACTTCAACAGTTTTCCTTTTGTTTTAGCTTCTCAACATTCCAGTGTAATCTTTAGAGTCTCTTTGGGCATCCATTTTGATATTTCTTTCTCCGTTGTTTTTATAATGACTTTTTGCTTTCTTCATAGATGATATCCTTGATTATCATTCCCCAACTCATCTGCTCTTTGATCATTGGTGTTCAATAACTCAAACCTACTCTTAAGATGATCATGAAATTCAGATGGAATTGATTCAAGATCATATCTTGGTTCCTGTGAACTTATTTTCATTTTCTTCAGCCTCAATTTGAACTCAGATATGAATAATTGATGATTTGACTTGCAGTCTGCCCCTGGCCTAATTTTTACTGCAGAAATTGAACTTCTCCCATGATTTCTCACATAAATGGAGTAAACCTGATTCCTATGAAGCCCATCAGGTAAGATCCATGTGTAAAGTCATCATTTGTGTCTTTTTAAAAAGTTATTTGCAATAAATAAATTAGTGTAAATACAAAATTAAATAATTTGATCTCCAGCCTCATTTATATCACCAAGATTCTATTTTCCAACTAATATTCCTTTCACCGTTTTCTCCTTTTACATTCCACTCATCAATTATTACTGACACATCTTGATTGCATATTTTGTCATTTTCTCACTGCAAACTTTGGTAAAAATTTTCAAATTTATCTTCTTTGGCTCTAGATGTAGAAGCACACATTTTAATAATAGCCATGTTAATGGATCTTCCTTGTATGCATACGGGTATTATCCTATCACTCACAACATTATGTTTCAGGATAGAACTTGAAATTGACTTTTTGACTATGAAGATAAAAACCTTTCTTCCTCTGTTTTTAATTTTCTGCATAGTATACCATATGATTATCTGATTCAAAATGGCCAAAGCTGGTCCATCTCATCCTATTAATGGAGTCCTACCTGAGGAAGAACTGAAGCACCTGCTACAGAGGGTCAAGGACTACAGCCTCCAATATGGATTGA
Organism: Elephantulus edwardii; assembly: GCF_000299155.1. NCBI lineage: Eukaryota > Metazoa > Chordata > Mammalia > Macroscelidea > Macroscelididae > Elephantulus > Elephantulus edwardii. Next base: position 5,070,446 of record NW_006399889.1, on the reverse strand, counting down.
GGTTCAATGTCAAGAAGACAAAGATTCTCACCACTGGACCAATTGGCAGCATCAGGATGGATGGTGAAGAGATTGAGATTGTTCACAGCTTCAGTTTGCTTG
>NW_006399889.1:5036242-5069024 GCF_000299155.1 Elephantulus edwardii | reverse complement strand
GTGAAGCCAGAATGTTCCCTGGAGTCAAGGATTCTGAAGCTTCATCTGACATACTTTGGGCATGTTGCAAGGAGGGACTGGTCATTGGAGAGGGACATCATGTTTGGGAGAGTGGAGGGACGGCACAGGAGAGGAAGACCCTTGATGAGATGGATCGATTCTGTGAGTGGAGTGGTGGGAATGAATGCGTTTGAGACGGCGAGGTTGGCACAGGATAGAATGGTGTTTAGGGCTCTTGTACATAGGATCGCTATGAGCACAATCGACTAGATGGCCAATAACAACAACAACACCTGAGGATGAGTCTCTGGCTTGGAGTAGTTGGATGGAGTGTAAGCGATTTGGTTATTTTTGTTGTGGTTTGTTTTGTTGTGTTTTTTTTTTTCTTTTTTAATATTTACTTGGAAGTTGGGTGTAAACTCTTGGAGTTTATCTGATTGTGTTAACAATCAAGTGTAAGCTGATTGGCTATTTCTGATTTTGCTAACAAAAGCTGTGGGTTGGAAGCCTCTTTTTTAAGCAAATAGGATCTGGTAGTCAGGCCTTTGTATTTAAAAGTCTGGTGGGTCCTGAGGAGGGTGAGTTTCTAGCTTGGAGCAGTTGGATAATGGAGGGTAAGTGTTGTGATTTACTTGAAAGCTGGGTGTAAACTGTTTGATTGTTCCTGACAGTGTTAACAATCAAGTGTCATTGTAATTGTGTTTGGGGAGAATCTTGTTTTAAGTGGTACAGCACTTGCTGTACTGAGATAACTTGGGGTTGCTATGATACTGAAATCTTTGTCACTGGTGTATCAAATGCCCTAAGGGTTACCCATTGTGGATAGGCTTGGTGGAGATTCCTGATTAAGACAGACAAGAAACAGGCTGGGCCATCTACTTCCTAAATAACAGGCTTTTGAAAACCCTATAAACACTGAAGAGAGGATAGTTATAGTGGTCTAGTGGTAGAGCCCAGATTGGAAATAAGTTGAAATAAGAAAAAACAATTATAAACATCACTTAACAATTGGAACATAAAATATACGTACTTGGGTGTCAGAAAACTTGAATGTTGAGTTTTCTTAGTCAATTCCAGGTCATGGAGACCCAATTACTACAAGTCTGAGCTATGCTTAAGTTTGGTCCTTTCTCACACTCTCTGCTTTGCTTAAGCCCATGGTGGCAGTTACAGTGACAATTCATCTAATGAAAAGGTTTTTTTCTCCTTTGCTGACAATTTACTGTTGCAAGCAGGATGCCCTTTTCCAAGGAATGCACCATCCTGACAACATGTGTGACAATTATGCATTCTTTATTACCCCCTTTCCATCTTTTCTGCTTCCCTATTCCTTCCTTCCTCCATCTGATTCTCCATTTCCTTTACTATGTGAGAGCCAAGCCCTTCTTAAATCCTAGGAATATACACAGTTACCAACACAAAGATATTCACCAAATCTTCATGTAACAAGTATAAAAAGAAAACTTTGACCAAAATCACAAAAGTGAAGTCAAGATACAGAGTAAACATTTTAAGTAGCCTTTTTGTCTACTTAGGTTGGGGAAGGCTCTCTGATGAGGTATTTATTGGATAGAGCAAAGGATTAACTGGAGTTAAGTAGATGTCTTGGTCTGGATTCTTAAAAGAGGCAAAACTGGTAAAACAAATGTTATCAACTCAATCAATTTATTGCCAATTAAATATAAAAACAGCTCATAGCTAATCCTTCAGCTTGTTTTCAGAGGCTGTTAATCCTACAGGAGGAGGTTGCTCATATTTCTCTCATGGAGTACCCAGTGGACTAGAAATGATCATTTTAAAAGATGGCAGCACAACTTCTTACCAACTAGGCCCCTAAAACTTGCATATCTCTCTCTTTCTCCCTGAAACCCCCCCAAGTGAGTGGTTCAAATCTATCAGCTGCTGCGGGGAGGGCGGGGAATGGGCAGTCTCTTCCAATGTTATTTATAGTCTCTGAAAAACTCCCTGGAAGGTCAACTATGTGTTCTGACCCAAAGGCAGTAAGTATGTTTTGCTTGCATGTTTGTGTTTTATATATATGATGCTTTGCCAATTTCACACTGCAAAATTTGGTAAAAATTTTCAGATTTGTCCTCTTGGCTTTAGATGAAGAAGCACATATTTGAGTAATAGTCATGTTAACAGCTCTTCATCATGGATGGAGAGCACAGGAGAGACCCCAGATGAGATGGATATATATATATATATATAACTTGCAAAAAAAATTTGGCACTAGCATTTCAGACAAGGGTCTCTTATGAAAAATTTACAGAATACTACAGGGCCTGCATAAGAAAAAGACTAGTAACACAATTAAAAAATAGGGAAAAGACATGGCCAGATTTTCACAGAAGAAGCTATTTGGATAGTCACCATACACATGAAAAAATGCTCAAAATAACTGGCAATAAGATTGAGGCAAATCAAAACCACAATGAGATACCATCTCACCTCAGTAGCAGTGGCAAAGTTTAATCTTTTCTGACTTTAAACCATGCAATGTACCTTGTTTGTTCAGATTACTGTTTCTTGGTCTATGTATAGGTTTTACATGAACCCAATTAAGTGTTCAGGAATTTGTACTCTTCTCAATGATAGCCATAATTAATCATGATCCATATAGTCAAATGCATTTGCATAGTTAGTAAAACACAAGTAAACATCTTTCTAGTATTCTCTGTTTTCAGCAAAGTTCCATCTGACATAATTCATGATTTTCCTCATTCCACAACCTCTTCTGATTCCAATTTGACTCTCTGACAGTTCCCTATCAATGTATTGTTCAAGCCATTTTTGAGCAATCTTCAAGAAGATTTTGCTTGGTTGTAATATTAATATTGTCTCACAATTTTCACGCTCTATTGTGTTGTTGTTTTTATGTACTGTCAAGTTGATTGCAATTCATAGCAACCCTATGAACAATGGCTCTGAACCTGGCCCTATCCTGATCCAAACTCACTATCTCCAATATGACTGTTCCTCATTGCCACAATCACCAAGTCAATTCATCTCATCAAGGGTCCTCCTTCTTGAACTGACTTTCTATCCTTCTAAGCATAATGCTCTTCTCTTAGGACAAGCACAGCCTGACAACATGTTCATAATGAAGCTTTAAAATCCTTGCCTCCAAAGAGCAACCTGATTTCACCTTCTCTAGGACAGATCTCTTTGTTCTCTTGGCAGTACATGGCATGTTCAATACTCTTCTCCAGCACCATAACTCAAAGGCATTGATTCTTCCTCTGTCATCCTTAGTCATTGTCAGCTTTCAGATGTATAACAAGTTAACACTCTTATGAAGTCTTCGACAGTTGATTTTCCCAACATAACTCACCTTATGATTTCCTGACTGTGGGTGCTGAGAGTACCGACTGTAGCTATAAGAAAGATGACATTATTAACAACTTCCATCTTTTTTTTTCCATCTGTCACAATCTTGCCTATTGGCCCAGGGGCAAGAAAGTTCATTTTTCTGACTCTCTAGTAGATCACCTTTTTTTTTATGAGAACAAATCTGATCTTTTACAGTCAGTTGATGAGGTAGATTTCTTTCAAATTTCTTAGCATAGGCTAATAAGCAAGTCCAGGACTGCAGATATCTGATTTCTGAAATTCTTCAGTTGGTATTTCATTAATTCCGGGGGTGTTAATTTTTTGCCAATGCCTTCAGTGCAGATTGGAATTCTTTCTTCTGTATTATTGGTTCTTTATCATATGCTACTTCCTGAAATATTTCAGTGTCAACTAATTTTGTTTTGGTACACTAACTCTGCATATTCCTTCTATCTTCTTTTGAAGCTTCCAGCATTATGCAATGTTTTATTCATATCTATAGAACCCTTCAGTATTGTACCTAGAGGCTTAAATTTGTTCTTTGTGATTTCTACCAACTTTGGTAGTCTGATATTTATTGAATATGTAATAGACATAAATGAACACTAATTAGTAACTTGAATGCAAAAGTTAGAAACAAACAGGGACTGGTAGTTGGAAAATATCTTGATGGCAGAAATGAAACTGGAACAACTATGAGATATCATTTCACCCCAGTCAAAATAGCAAAATTTAACAGAACAGCAAGCAACAAATGCTGGCGAGGTTGTGGAGAAACTGGAACCCTGATTCACTGTTGGTGGGAGTGTAAAATGGTGCAACCCCTGTGGAAAGCAGTATGGCGCTTTCTCAAAAAGTTGCAAATAGAGATACCATTTGACCCAGCAATTCCACTACTGGGAATATACCCTGAAGAGACCATAGCTGACATCCAAGCAGATATATGCACACCCATGTTTATTGCAGCTTTGTTCACAATAGCAAGGAGTTGGAAACAACCTAAGTGCCCATCAACAAACGAATGGCTAGAGAAGCTGTGGTATATTCGCACAATGGAATACTATGCTGCATTAAAAAACAAGGAACTCATGCAATATTATTCAAAATGGTTGACTCTGGAGAACATTATGCTGAGTGAAATATCCCAGTCACAAAAGGACAAATATTACATGATGCCACTGTTGTAGAATGGGACTGTCCTTGGGGTTGGGGAGAGACTGAGTAAGATGGGTTCAATAATGTATACTGCACTGAAACAGAGCAGGGAGAAAACTGTTTAAAAGAGATATATAACTAGGTATTTCTGTCATCACAGGAGACTAGAGCGAGGGCTACATGGTGGAGGGGACCTGGGGGAGGGTTTGTAAAACAATGAAAGAATCTTTTCTTTTACTTTTCCATAATTTTTGGACTCATGTACTTATAACTTGTTAGTCAAATTTGTGTCTTCTAGGTTGCAACACCCCCATGATACATCTTCAAGGATATGAACATGTACGGCCAAGCACAATCAATAAGAGTGCATCTAAATTCCAAAATTAATCTCCATAATAGTCTATGTGTTTCCTACTGCCAAAGAGGCCCTTTAGAGTAGTGAGAGAAGATCTTCACCCTGAAACCCACAGCGTCACTTTTCAGCAGGAAGTAGCTAAGAGAATACGCCATCCCCTTTTCCTTATGACTCAGGGTGAAGTCTCTCTCAGGGAGGAGTGATAGGGAATGGCAAAGGACACACTGACAAAGAAGATTAATCAGAACTAGCTTTGACAAGCACTGTGGCATTTGGACAAGAACAAACTGGGAGGAGGGTAGAGAAAATAGTGCAACAATGAATGAATGGAAACCCAAAATCTCTGGAATGTTTATGAAAATTAATAAAATATAATTATAAAAAAAGAAATGAAATTGGAGATAAAAATATACAATGTTGTATAATCAATCATACATTAATTGTACATACCACTGATGGTATACATAGGAATCAGACTGATCACGTCTGTGCAAAAAGTTGATGAAGAAACGGTCTAAAAGAGGCCAACAGCCAACAGATCATCAATTACACATGTGCATGTTCAAATGAAGCTAAAGAAAATGAAAACAATCCATGAGAATCGGAGTTCAACCTTGAATCTATCCCAATCTAATTTAAAAACCATCCCAAGAATACATTTGATGTAGTGAACACTAATGACCAGTGATCAGACAAGTTTTGTTGCAGTAAAAGAGTATCATTTATAAAGAAAGCAGATTGTGACAACAAAAGTACAAAACTACTTTCTAAAAAGGCCGAAGTAGGTATCAAGAGAGACTGAAACATGCACTAGAACGTTAAAAATCCAAAACAAAGGGGGAAAATACTGAATTAAGAGAATTGAACAGAAAATTTTAAAGGGCAGAATGAGAACTTGAAAAGACAAAGCAAATTATTATAAGGGCAGCTTGAAAAACAAAGTATTATAACAAAATGTGCAAAGAATTGGTGTCAGAAAACCAAAAAGGAAGAGTATAAGTAGCATTTTTTTCAAGCTGAATTACATGAAGGGCAAATTGAAACCATTAACTGAAATGCTGAAGGAGTCACAGCTTATAGAGGCTGGCAAGTATGTTCGTAGGTCAGGCTGGATAGAGCTTCTCTTGACTTATCTAGCTGTAAAGCTTGCTGAATCCAAAATGGGCAGTTTAGCTGGCAGACTGCTGGCTTCTGAGATTGACAAGTCCAAGATCAGCAGATAATGTAAGAGGCTACTGGCTGAAGGTCAACACATAGAGGTCAGAAGATGATAAGCCAGATGTAGGAAGGTGATATAGCAAAAAAGCAAGAGAATTTTGCCAGACATCCATGTAACTTTAATATAGGCCATGCACCAGTGGAAACATCCATTCAATTAACTGGCTGTTCATTATAGATATCATCATGGAAGTGATTATATTACATTAGATCTTGTCAAAACTAAAGTACCATGTTGTTGTTGTTGGTTGCCTTCAAGTCAAGCATGACTTAGTGTTACCATATGAACAAAAGGCCTAAAGCTCCTTTACAACTTATCAACGTTTATCAAAGCTCATGGAGTTTCTGGAAGCATGTTATTTATGAAGTGGATGCCACTCCATATAAACTTAACCACCAAAATAGATGAAGACAGTAAGAAGATTATAATCAGAAGAGTCATCCCTGTATAGATATCCTGAAATTGAGTATAGCATGCTTAAGAGAGACTAAAAGAAAACCAGAGCTTAGAAAGTCAGTATGATATTATCTTGAGAATATTTTCACAGGGGTTAAAACATCACTGCAGGAAAGATTCAATTAAAGATGGGTTATCAACTGTGAAAAAGTGGTGATTCCAGTTCAGAGAAGACACTTTGATCAGAATATAATGGTAATAATATTATAGAGAAATGGACAGATTTAAGAGTCATATTGTTGTGAGTCAATTTTGTTGTGTGTTTTCTCTGTTTCAGGCTAAATGGTTAACTTCCCAAATGCCAGACTCCTTTTTCTTCTTTTTCCACTTTCTCCAGCTTTATCTTTCTTTGCTGTCATCTTCTCCATGCTTTTAACCTAGAGAAAAATGCCAAAAGCAAACCTTTCTAATCTGATGTTTTTCAGTGTCATTTTTGGCTGAGAGTTGGAATTTCAGTTGAAGTGCCCCTCCCCCGCACCCCTCCAGTAGTAGTAAAACAGCAAGGGAACAGTGAGAGACAAAGATGTGATGTCCTGAAGACGTTTTGGAAGAAGGCCAAGACATCTTTCACTTTATCAAGCCCTGCTGAAACCTGACTATTATAAATCCTAATTGAGTCTCATGATGTTTTCCAAGCAAATGAGACCACTTTGTAAAAAAGTAAAAGCTTCATCTCACCAGGAAAGGGGCCATGTGCAAGAGGAGGAGGTGTAAATGGAGAGGAGCCACCAGCCCTTTCAGAAGCTACATGATGTAACCATCCCCACCACACTGCTTCATTTGTGCTGGAAATTTTTAAATAGAGAAATATAATCCTATCCCATTAGCATAGCAACAAGTATGTTCTCCGCATAATAAACTTGGTTCCAGAGTGGCATTCAGCTCCACTTTTCATGCCCTTCTGTCTCACCTTTCATTGTCTTCCCGTTGAAGTCCTAATGGAAAGGCAGCCTTTGAAAGAACCCCGCTGACATTTTGGCTGCTGGTTGGCAACAGAGGAGACTAAGAGGACGGAAATATACATTTGTAAATTTCCATTTGCTTATTTTACTTAGGGACAGCATTTTATTCTTTCAAGCTCATCTCCCAGCCAGTGTAATTAGGCTGTTCCAGAAACAGTCTTGCTGCTGTCTTGACATCACAATAGCATTTTGATAAGCTTGGACAGTTACCAGTTCATCTGTCTGGCAAGTCATTGCAGCCTATCCAAAGAGTTCACTGCATCTTGGTGGATGCCATCAATTCTCTCTAAAGAAACAGAAAGGCTTTAAAAATATGTGAGTAGGTCATTCAAAAGCAAGTGCATGGTGTCAAACCTTTTGTCTTCAAACCTAGCAACAAATATTTCATACTGAATCAGCCATAAATGAGCTTCAAGCTCTTTCCTTGATGAGAAGGCAACAGGGAAGACAATCAGAAAGAGGAATGGTGATGAAGAGAGGTCCATGTACAAAAAGAACAAAAAGAAGATGTAAGAAAAGTTAATAAAAAATACCTTGAACCTAATATCTTCCAGGGGTCAAGATCCATCTTTATGTTATTTTTGTTTTGAAAGTCATGTGCTTATGGGCAAGTTACTGATATTATGTTAAGGAAGGATTCATTTGAATACAGCATCACTGATTTTTCAGCTAGAGAAAAACCCTCTATCAGGTAGGAGAACCAAGTTTATCTGTAAATAGAGGAAAACCAGAATTATTTGCCACTATTTCATTTCCATGTAGGAGGAAAAAGACAGTCAGTCTCTTTCCTGTGATTTACAGCCTCTGAGAACCTGCTGGAGGACTACCTCTGAGTTGGTTCTGACACAACAACCACATTCCACTTCTATTAGACGTGAAGATGGACAGCATTTGTCTCTCTTACTTTGGACGTATTACTGGGGAGAAGGAAGTACCTGGAGAAGGCCATCATCCTTGGTAAAGTAGAAAATGCTCATTGCTGTGGAGTTGGTTCTGACTCACTGATGACTTTCTGGTAGGTTTCTGAGACTGTAAATTGAATGGAAGGATATTGTTGATCTTTCTCCCTTGGAATGATGAGTATATGTGAACAGTCAGAGAGGCAAAGTCCTGGGATTAGAAGAACAGTTCTCTATGGACTATGCCAACGAAGAAGATCCTCAGTGAGATGAATTGATGCAGTGGTTGCAGTGATGGTTGCAGGCATGTTAGTGACTGTGAGGATGGCACGGGATCAGCAAGAGTTATCTTCTCTTGTGCATGGGTGTGTGTGTGTGTGTGTGTGTGTGTGTGTGTGTGTGTGTGTGTGTTGGGACTGACTTGATAACACTCATCAATAACATACCATCTCCAGAGCCTTTTCACTTGAACGGATCAGGTCTTTCCAATAGGACTTCCTGTGTTACATTATATATTCTACCATGCATACGTTTGAAGATACAAATGAGGACCTAACCTTTTTACTTAAATTCTAATTTTAATTTAAATATTTACATGTAGCTAAATGTTGTGGTACTGGAGAAGAGTCTTGAACATACCATGGACTGCCAAGGAAACAAATAGGTCTGTCTTGGAGAGGGTGAAACCAAGTCTCTCCTTGGAGGCTAGGATTTTGAGGCTTTGCCTCACTTACTTTGGGCACATGGCCAGGAGAGATAGGTCCTTGGAGAAGGACATCATGCTTAGAAAGGTGGACAGACATTGCAGGAGAGGGAGATCCTGCATGAAATGGATTGATACAGTAACTGAGACCATGGGGGTTGGTGTGTCGGAGTTAGTGAGACTGGCTCAGGATAGGGAAGGGTTCAGAGCTGCTGTATATAGGGTCACTATACATTGCAAGCGATTCAATGGCATATAAAAAACAGTAACATACTGTGACAGGTTTGGAAGCAGGAGTGGCATCCACTTCCAAAACTACTTGCCTCCAGAAACTATGAAATTTGATATATGTCAATAGTTGTAGAGGGGCTGCAGGCCTTTTGTTCACAGGGTCACTACGAGTTGTGCTTGACTTGAAGGCAATCAACAACAACAACAACAACAACAATGGCCACTTACACTGGTGAGTGTGACAAATGCATGGAGTTGCCTACTGTAAGGATTCTTAAATGGACACAACCTAAGCAAGTAAAGTTTTGCCACCTCACACTTCTAGGTTAGAGAGCTATTTTGCAGTTATTAAAGCAAACGTCTGAAAAATGGGATACCTCAAATATAGAAGCATGCCTCAAAACCTAAATTCTTTGCCTCTTATCCCTTAGGTTTTCATTCTAACTTGACATTTCTTATTCTAAATATTGTTATGTACCATTGAGTCGGAAGTGACCGATAAAGCTGACCCTCGTATTTTCAGAAGCCATAAATCACATAGGAGAAGATCCTTTTTTGCATGGAACAGCTGGTGGATTTCAACCATGTGCCTTCAGGCTGACAGTTCATCTCCTCACCACTGTGCCACCAGAGTCACTGTAAATACCATTAGCAGTTGCACAGAAGAAGCAAAAATCATCTTCTACTTTTGTTTAGTACCCATAAAATGAGTACAGTGCCAAACTACTAACTAAAAGAATGCTTACTAAACAGACAATGTATGTCTTAAAATAGGAGTCTTCAACATTTCTTGTAATAGTTGTGATTAATATGAGACCTGATTTCCTAACATGGGAGCAGATAAAGATTAAGCTCCTCTTTGGCTGCCATTGTTTGATTGCTTTGGTAAACCTTTTGCTTGTGTCTAAGCTCCTCTGCTTGAGCCATAAACAGAGCTATTTATGCCCTTCAGAAAACTTTTCACTGACTTCTCTTGCTAACTTCAACTCACTGAGGCATTACTGACTAGGATATTAGATATTCCAGGGCTGCTTTTGCCCCCTGGTCCTTGTGCTGCTCCTGTGTACATCAGTAAAAGTGGCATGTAGGCAAAGAGGGGGGAGGCAGCATTTGGCCCAGTGATTCCACTGCAGCTGCTAAAACAGAAATGCCAATGCAAAGCAGAGCCACTAATTGGAAATGGAATAAACTAAAGAAATCTTGGTTCAAATGGCAGCTATATTTTTTAAAGCAAAGATTTCAGTTGAAATGCCAAAGGAGACAGTTAGCCAAAACATTTGTCTATGGAAATTTCTCTCCTCAATTTTATTCATATTTACAGCTGGGTGCTAAGTGAAGCATTTCTTGAGAACACATGTCATGGGATAAACCAAGATGTTTATTTTCCTAAGAAGCAGATCATACTGAACTCACAACAAATAGTTCAATTAGCATGATTACTAATAGGCTGATTAATTCCGCCTACAAAAATGAAATAGAATATGTTAGAACTGAGCTGCTAGGAAGGCCATACCTACTATATTAGCTTAGCTGAGTAAGGCAGCTGAAGCAGGCCTCCAGTTTTTAAAAAACATCAGAATGAGAAAAGGTTACATCCAGAACGTGTCTGAATGTTCTGTAAAGCTGCTTCCTCCTTAATACGTTGTGCATGATACTGTTCCATGGCTTTCAGAAAAGGAATCTAGTGTAAGTTCTACATGTTCTTTGTATTTAGCATCAGAAAAAGGCATAGAACTCCTGATAAGGTGGTATGATCTTTTACATCAGAAAATAGAAGCTACACATCTAACCTGAGGGTCTCTTTCACCCTGGATTCTTAAAAACTTGTAGCCAGATCCATTGCTTAATTTCATTAATTGTGCTTAATTCTATTTTCTCTCACACTCACCTACTTAAGAATAGATTACAAGGATACAATCAGTGGGAATTTTAACCCTCAGCTTCCTTGAACAAATCACTTCTTTTTGAATTCTAATTAACTCATCTGATGCTGAAGAGCAACGATATCAGTCTGAAGACTAAGGTGCGCCCAATCTAGGCCATGATCTTTGCAATTACTTGATATGCATCAGAAAGATGGAAAATGACTACAGAAGATAGAAGAAGAGTTTATGCCTTTAAGCTGTGGTGTTGAAGAAGAGCAATGAGTATATCATGGACTGTTAGAACAGAAGAGTTCATCCCAGAGAGGGTGACACTAGGCTGCTATTTGGAAGTAGGGATTCTGAAGTTTTGTCTGACATACTTTGGATGTGTTATAAGGTGGGACCTGTCCATGCAGACATCATGCTTGGGAGCGTGGAGGGACAGCACAAGAGAGGAAGAACCTCCATGAGATGGATTGGTTCAGTGACTGGGGTCATGGGGGCTAGGTGTGTCAGAGACAATAAGATTGGCACAGGATAGAGCAGGTGTTAGGGCTATTGTACATAGTGTCACTATGATTTGCAGGTGACTCGACGGCACATAACAACAACAACGTGGGACATTAATTTCCATTTTATAAGATTTCTCCTATAGTGTTGGCTCAGAGAAGACATCTGAAATGATAGCTATTGAATTGATAATTATTTTTTATATTTAGAACATTCTGTAAGAACTCTGGTAGTGGAGTGTTACGTTGCTAACCATAAAGCACAAGTCTGCAGTTCAAATCCAGGCAGCTCTGTGGTAGGGAGATACACAGTATCCTCCGATTAAGATTTACAGCCTTAGACACACCCAAAGCAGGGTTGCTAAGAGTCAAAATTGACTTGGCAGCAGAGTTTGACTTTGAGAGCATATTGTAAGCCATCCTAAGTTACACATGGAAGGAAGTAAATATGACATTAATGAGATAATTAAAATGTAATTTGAGGGTAGTTATTTTCAGTAACTGAGCCAAAGTGGGTAAACTAGCATTGCTTTGAATTTGTTGGTTTGCAGTTTCTTTTTAAGAGAAAATTTACATAGAGTGAAAAGTATAAATCTTAAGTTTACAATTCACTGGATTTTGACATATACTCATGAGAATTTTGCCATAGCCACATGTGTTTTATTTCATTCTATCTCATTGTTGTTGGATTGGAAACAACTTACTGGTGACCCTCCAGCAGGTTTATCACAAGGTAGCAGATTGTCCATCTTTCTTCCATGGAGCCACCAGCTGACTGAAAACAGCAGAGAGATGGGTGCAGTCTTTGACTTAACAGCACAACTCCCTAAAGACTGTGATCTATACTAATATTCATCATTGCCATGAAATAAGAAGTAAATTTATAGCTGACTTTCCATTGAGTTTTCAAGGCTGTTCATTACACAGGAGGAGAGTTATGACGTTTGGGTTAGCAGATCAATTCCCTATTAAGTAGGCCACCAAAGCTCCCTGTGTGATGGTTGTTGCTATTGTTAGGTACCATTGAGTCAACTATGACTCCTAGCAACCTTATGAACCACAGGTCTGAACCTTATTCTATCCTATGCCATCTTCACCATTTCTGATACATTTGAGACTATTCCTGTGGGCATTGTTGAGGGTCTTCCTTTCTTTGTCTGACCACCCACCTTTTCCCAGCATGATATATTTTTTCCAAGGACTGACTCCTCCTGGCAAAATGCCCAAGGTATGTGAGACCAAGTTTTATCATTCTTGCCTCTAAGGAACACCATCACTACACTTCCTCCAAGATTGAATAGTTTGTTCTTTTGAAACCCCATAGAACATTCAGTACTTATCTCAAACAACAGAATTCAAATAATCTATTCTTCTTCTGTAATCTTTATTCATTATTCAACTTTCACTTGTATAAGAAGTAATTGAAAAGACCATGGCTTAGATTAGGCACACCTCAGTCTTTAAACTGGCATCATTGCTCTTCAGCACTTTGGAAAATTTTTGACCGCACATTTTCCCAATGCAACACATCTTTCGATTTCTTAACTGCTGTTGGATCCAATAAGGTGTAATCATTGAAAACATTAATCTTCTCTACATTAATCATGTTAATGATTGTCTATTGGTCCAGTGGTGAGGAACTTTGTTTTCTTCATGTTACAATGCCATAGTGGAGGCTGTGGTCTTTGATCTTCTGCTATTTCTTCTTCACTTTCAGCAAGCAAGGTTGTGTTATTTGCATGAGGCTGGTTTGATTGAGTCTTCCTTCAAACCTGATGCCACATTCTTTTTTTTAGCCCACCTTTTTGAATTATTTACTCAGAATGCATATTGAATAGTAATAGAGAAAGTATACACATCTTTTCAGATTTAAAACTATGCAGTATTTCTGTGTTCTGTTTAGATAACAGCTGCTTGGTCTAGCCATAGGTGTGCATGCGCACAATTAAGTGTTCTGGCATCCTTACTCTTCTGGATGTTAACCAGAATTTTTTATGATCCACACAGTCAATAAAGTACAGTTAGACAGTCTTCTAGTATTCTCTGCTTTCAACCAAGATCAATCTGACATCATCAGTGATAACCCTGGTGCCACGACCTCTTCTGAATTTAGTTTGAATTTCTGGTAGTTCCATATTGATGTCTTATTCCCAACAGTTTTGAAAAAGCAAGATTTTACCTGGATATGATATTAATGTCGTTGTTGTTGTTAAGTGCCATTGAGTTGCAGGCGACTCATAGCGACCCTATGAAGGAGAGTACTCAATGCTCGGGTGTCTCTCATCCTCTCTCCAGGTTCATAGGGTTTCTGGAGGCAAGCCATTATGGAAGTGGATGCCACTCCTCCTTCCAAGCTTGTTTTCACCGGGAGCTCCACCCCACTCTCTGTCCACATTGGGTAGCCAACCATCAACACATTTGACACATCAGTGTCACAGTGTTCAGCCTCACAGCAACCTCAAGTGACCGAACAGCAACTTGTACACCAGGGCTATACGACCTAGAGGATTATCTGAACAAAAAAACAATGAAAGACTGGCCCTCAGGCCTTAGTGTCTTAGCAGCCCAGCACGCCCAATTGCTGGGAAACTCCCTGACCCAGACCCCCATTCATCTGGCAAGTCCACTCTGCCAACCTCTCGTGGGCCCCAAAAAACCACCACATGTGTTCTGAGTCCTCAAACCTACTATGCCTCCCGATATTAATGATGTTGTTGTTGTTGTTAAGTGCCGTCTAGTCGCAGGCGACTCATAGTAACCCTATGAAGGAAAGTCTTCGATGCTTGGGTGCCTTTTTTCCTCTCTCCAGGATATTAATGATAGCATCCGATAATTTCTACATTCTATTGGAGCACCTCTTTTTTTTTTAAATGAGCGCAAATGTTGATCTCTTCCAGTTAGTTGGCCAGGTAGCTATCTTCTAAATTTCTTGACATAGAAGAGTGAGCAAATTTAGGGCTGCATCTATTTGTTGAAACCTGTCAATTGGTATTCCATTAATTCCTTGGGTCTTAATTTTTACCTATGCATTCAGTGCAATTTAAACTTCATCCTTTAGTGCTAATAGTTTTTTTATCATATGCTACTTCCTGAAATGGCTCAGTTTGACCAATTCTTTTTAATACTGTGACTCTGTGTATTCCTTCCATCTTCTTTAAAATTATAGTAATTGTTTTAATTTCCGATCCTTTAGTGAAATGTTAGGGAGCCCTGCTGGTGTATTATATATGGATTGGGCTGCTATCCAAAAGTTAACCAGTTTTAATCCACCAGACATTCTCAGCAACAAATATAGCTAATTATATTTCTACAATTATTTCCAGTCTCAGAAACTCACTAGAGTCTCACCATTAGCAGAAATTTACTTAATAGCAGTTGTTGTTGTTGTTAGGTGCCATAGAGTTGGCTACAACTCGGAGCAATCTTATTAACAACAGATCTAACTGAATCTTGCCCTATCCTGATCCATACTGATTATCCCTAATATGCTCAAGTCCATTAAAACACAGTCCATTGTTATAGTCAGTGTGTCAACCCATCTTGTTGATAGTCTTCCTCAAAAGCAATAGATATGATAATGATATTGGGCATATTTTCATATGATTTTGTGCATCTAAGTATCTTCTTTGAAGCCTTTATGAAACATTTTTGCACATTTTGAAATGGTGGAGTTTTCTTATTGTATATTTTGAAGGCTTTTATATATTTTGAGTGCAAATCCTTTCTCAGATATACATTTTATAAATAATGTATTCCAATCTGTGGCTTTTCTTTTCACTCTCTCTCTCTTCACAGTGTCTTTTACAGGCAGAAGGTTTTCATTTTTAGAAATAAAGTTTCACTTGATTTTTTTCCATTTAATATACTGGTATTATATTTTTAAAAAAAAAAAAACTAATCCCCAAACCCGAGGTAAATTTTTACTACTCATTCTTCAAAATGTTTTCTAGTTTTGCATCTGACATAAGATAACTCTTCTAATGGATACCTTTTGTGTTGTCAGTTTTCCTTGAAGCACTGTTTTCAGTGTATCTCACAAATTTGATCAGTTGTATTTTCATTTACATTGAGTTAATATTTTTCAAAATTCTTTTGAGTATTTTCCTTAATTTTTAAGTTGTTTTAATGTGCAGTTTAATTTTTAAACATTTGTACATTTCTGTTATCTGCTGTTGATTCTTATTATAATTCCATTTTAATTTGAGAGCATTGTTTGTGAGCTTTTCATTCTTTTAAGTTTGTCCAATCATTCTTTGATTTATTCTGGTGAATGTACTGTGAAAGCTTCAGAAGAGGGTTTGTTATGTTATTGTCATGCAAATTAGACAATAAATGTCAGTCCAGATGGATTGATAATGCTGTTCAGTTCAACTATGTACTTATTTACTTTTTGCCTGTTTTATCTATCAATTATTGATTGTGGTAGGGGGTGTGTTTTTCACTCTCCAGTCATAATAGTGGATTTGTCTATTTCTCCTTTCAGTTTTACAAAGAACTTTGATCCAGTTCAGCTTGGTTCAGTCAGAGCCAACAAAATTACACTGAAATGAGTCAAAACCTTTGCAATGTGCATGAACCAGAATGCAAATAAAAATGAGGACATGCATGATGGAAGCTTTGCTAGAAATGCAATTTCTTCTTAGAGAACATGGGTATACTGCATAGCAATAAAATTCCCTTACTGTTTGTGTAGAAAAGCCAGTGGTGCCTGGCTCAAAGATGGCTGCTGACTGCACCAGTTTAAATGTGTGTTGCTACCCACACTTCTGGTAATAATCCAAAATCACACAGCAAGCTTCTGAAAGGACTCACTACACCTCTTCAGAGTCTTCTCATTCCAAGTGTACCACCTGTCACTTTGATCGAGACCGTTATGATTCACTAAAACATAATCCGGAGTTTCTCATTCTAGTTAGTGTTCTGTTATGTTCTGTCAGTTCTGTTAGTGTTCAGGGTTCGTCCTAGTTTCACTTTGTGGGAAATGACTGAAGTTATTTTAACTGATTCTAAAGCCAGGTACCCTAAGTTTTTTGACTAGTTGTTTTTTTGTTTGTTTGTTTGTTTTTTATGCTACGTTGTGGGTATACATCTATTTAGGGTTATTAGGTATAATTGAAAAAATTATCTCCTCATTATTTAGTCATCTCTCTATCTCTTATAGTTTTTATCTGTTCTAAGGTCTGTACTGTCTTTAACCAACATAGTTCTTTAGTGTCTTTCTGTTGTTTAGTGTTGAGTCGTAAACATTTCACCAAGCCTTTGTTTTAATCGCAAACGTGTGTGTGTGTGTAACTCAAAAGTTGCGCATCTCTAGTGGTTCAAACTTACCAGTGGCTCTGAGTAAAGAATATGGACAATCTCCTTCCATTACAATCTAGTCTCAGAAGAAACCAATGGAGGGTAGCTATAAGTTGAAACTGACCCAACAGCAATGAATTTGAGTTTTGAGCTGAGTCAATATTTATAATAGATTTCTTATAAACAACATCTTATGCTATCTTGTTGGCTTTGAAAAGATATTGGCAATATTTGCTTTAAATGAGTATATTTATACTCTATATACTTAAAGATTATTTTGATGAATAGCAAATCTATTTATCATTATTTTGTAGTCATTGTCATAAGCTTCTTTTTTTCTGACTTACCAGGTTTTAAATAGAATACTTGGTAAAATATAATTTTGTTTCCTTAGCATAACTATTATACAATATATTTTTTATTTAAACACATTTTAATTGATTTATAGTTTGCAATAAATACTTGTAAGTGACCTAAGTCTGTATATGTTTGTTGGAATATGCCAGTTGGCAATGCATCAGTTCCTGAGGACTTAGGGTTTTTTTTTGTGTGTGTTTTTTTTTAAATTTAGGTTGTTTATTTTTCATAGGACTTAGGTTTTACCAATGCTTTCAATGCAGGTTAAAATTTTTCCTTCATTACCACTGATTCTTGATCATAGCTACTTCTTAAAATGGTTACATGTTGGTCAGTTCTTTTTGGTACAGTGATTTTATTTCTTCCATCTTCTTTTGATTCTTTCTGCATCATTCAAGGATTTGATTTGAAATTTCTCTCAGGTTAAGAAATTTTTTCTCTTTTTGATTTTCTTAATCCAATCTCTGAACATTTCATTATTGTCTTCTCTGGTTGCCCTTTGAAGTATTATTTTAATTTCTCTTACTTCAGCATCTCTTACCTTTGTTTTTGCCTGCTCTCCTTTCTAATGACAGTTTCAAAGTCTTTTCTAACATTCCTTCTGTTCATTTCTTTTTTCCCCCCAATTTTTGTTTCTACATGGATGATATTCTTGATATCATCCTATATTTGTCTGATTTTCAGTCATTAATGTTCACTGCATCAAATCTGCTTTTGAAATAGTTTCAAAATTCAGTTGGGATAGAATAATGGTAGTGTTTTGGCTTTAGTGTACTTGTTTGCATTTTCCTCACTTTCAATTTAAACTTCTGTGTCAGTAGTTGGTGTTTAGTTCAACAGTCAGCCTCTGGCACTGTTTTGACTGCTGGTATTTGTCTTCTCCATAGACTTTTTACACAAAAGTAGTCTATCTGATTCATATGTAGTCCATCAGGTGAAGTCCATCCATTATATAAAATGATGTCATTCACTTTGCAGCCCCATTTCTCTCACAAAGGCCATATTTTCCAACTATGAGTCTTTCTTCTTTGCTTCATACTTTGGCATTCTAGTCAACAATTTTTATTAATGCAACCTGATTGCAGTTTGATCAATTTCACACTGAAAAAGTTGACAGAAAACTTTAATTTCTGCATCTCTGGCCCTAGTGTTTGGTGAGTGTATATGAATAACAGCTGTATTACAGGTCTTCCCTGTATATGTATGAATGGTACACTGTCATTCATAGCATGATACTCTAGGATTGAATTTGAAATGCCCTTTTTTACTCTAAATTCCCCACAATTAATCTTCAGTTTGTCATTCATAGCATAATAGATCTAATGGTCATTTGATTCAAAATGGCCAATATCAATTCATCTTAGCTAATTAATGCCTAGGATATTGATATTTATGTGTTCCTCTTTTTTTCTTTCTGAAACTTCCAGTTTTTCTGGATCTATATTTTATGTATTATATATTCCAATTATTAATAATGTTTGCAGCTGTTTCTCCTAATTTTTTTTAGTGCCTTCCGATCTGAGGTTCATCAGCCAGCATTATATCCAACAATGTTCCTCAGTTATTCACAAGGCTTTCACTTACTATTTCAGAAGTCAATGGCCAGTCTTTCCTTCTTAGTCCAGAAATTAATGGAATACTAACTGATATGTTTTAACTAACAAATGCAGCTGCGCATGTGCTTACTTAGGTATGGCAAGAAAAGTTGTGAAAGATAACTCCTCGGCCAAATGACTAGAAAGAGCCTATATTTGTTTCTATTCCAAAAAGGTGATCAAACAAAATATTAAAAAATTATCAAACAATCACTATTGTCACATGCAAGTAAGATCTTGCTGAAGATTATTCAACAACAGCTAAAACAATAAATCAACAGGAAACTGTCAGAAACAAACTGGATTTAGAAGAGGCAGACGGGATCTAGCATAGATGGCCTAGTCTATGGTATAAAGAGATTGCCAAATACAGTCAGATATGCTTCAATCTGGAGAGGATCAAATTGATGAGTGAGACCTTCTATAGATGAAATTCCT
Organism: Elephantulus edwardii; assembly: GCF_000299155.1. Lineage (NCBI taxonomy): Eukaryota > Metazoa > Chordata > Mammalia > Macroscelidea > Macroscelididae > Elephantulus > Elephantulus edwardii. The sequence goes on along the minus strand of NW_006399889.1, from coordinate 5,049,649 downwards.
GTGTACATCAAAAACTTCTTCCAGTGGAGTGAAAAGAAAATCTAATAACTGGGAAAAAACATTTGACAATATCATTTCAGACAAAGGTCTCATGTCAAAAGTTTACTGAATCCTACAGGACCTCCACAAGAAAAAGGCTAATAACATAATTATAAAATGGGCAAAAGATGAGGAAAGAATTTTCACAGAGGAAAATATTCAGATAGCCAACAGATATACGAAGAAATGTTCAAAATCACTGGCAATAGGAGAGATGCAAATCAAAACCACAATGAGATACCATCTTACTCCAGCAGCAGTTACAAAGTTTAACAGGACAGCAAGTAATAAATGTTGGAGAGGATGTGGTGATATGGGAATTCTTATATATTGTTGATGGGGTTGTGAAATGGTTCAACCACTCTGGAAGACAGTTTGACATTTCCTCAAAAAGCTGAGCATAGAAATTTCATATGACTTAGCTACTCCACCACTGCTTGGAATATATCCCAAGAAAAAGAGAACTGAGGCATAAACAGAGACTTCTAAACCAATGTTCATAGCAGTGTTATTCATCATTGCAAGAACATAGAAAGAGCCCATATGTCCAACCACAATTGAATGGATTGAGAAATTATGGTACATTTAAACAAAGGAATACTACGCAACACGCAGGAGCAATGATTTTCTAAATTACTATCTAACTTGGGAGGGACTGGAGAGCATTATGCTAAGTGGACTGACTCAGTCCCATAAGGACAAATACTGAATAAGACCATTATTGTAAAACATCTATGAGGATCCAAGGGAGGGGTATGGTGAGAGCAGAGGGGTGAGGAGGGGCAGGACAGGAGGGTTAATAATAGGGTCGCACAATTTGATGGGTGGAGGGAGGGGTGAAGGAAATGGGAAATATCTGACATGAAAGATATTGTATATGAACTTTGTAAATAAAGCAGTATAGAATAATTAAAAAAAAACAAAACCAAAACACACCTAACAAGCTCTGGTAGCCTAGTAGCAAGAAGCTGCACTGCAATACCAGAAGTACACAGTTCAAATCCACCAGATGCTCTGCTGGACAAGAAGGGACAAATCTCCTGTACAGACAGATTTGATTTGATGGTATACACACACACACACACCATACAAAAAGAACCACCCGAAACAATGAGAGGTTACAGACTTCAACTCCAGTTAGAAAGGTACTGGTATAAGGGTAAAGGGTCCAATTTTTCCCAAAGTAATGTGATATTTTCCTTGGATATGGAGAAATAACTCTAAAAGTAATTATGGTGCATTGGCATAGGACCTCAAAATCACACTTTGGAACTTCTGCTGCCATTTAGGAACTGGCCAGATCAGAAAAGTCCTACCTGGAGGCCATACAAACTAGTTCTAGAAGCCATGATTTAACCTGTGATGCAGGACACTAATAAAAGCCTTAACAATGAAAGCTCAGAGACTTTTCTGGTTAGTGAGATAATTTTCTATTTCTCATCATTTTTAGGGCATGAAATAATTGTAGAAGGTTAAGGATTTCAGCCTTCATTCAATATGGATTGAAGCTCAACATGAAGGAAACAAAGATTCTCACCACTAGGCAAATTGGTAGCTTCAGTATGGTGAAGAGATTGAGATAGTTAACAGTCTGCTTGGCTCCACAGTCAACACCCTTGCAACCAGCAGCCAGGAAATCAAGAGACTAATTGCACTGGTAAAGTTAGCTGTCTGGGACCTCTCTAGAGTACTGAAGAGCAATGACATCAGGCTGGAGACTAAGGTACGCCTGATCTGGGTCATAGTCTTTGCAATTGTGTGCTATGCATCGAAGAGCTGGACAACCCTTGATAAGATGGATTGATTCAGTGATTGGAGTAATGGGAATGGATGTGTCAGGGATTGAGAAGTTGCCAAAGAATAGAGCAAGGTCTAGGGCTCTTGTACATAGGGTTGCTATGAGTCGCAAACAACTCAAAAGCACATAACAACAACAACATCATCAAGAATGACACCGCTTTAAGGAGGTAACACTCCCTCAATTGTATTTTGTATGTTTTTTAACTTGAGTGATTCACCTTCTAGCATCTTATCCGTCTTCAACTGCCTGTCACAAATTTTTTCCTGGCTGGGTTGGTTTTGTGTATTGTTTTTATTTTCAGAGATATCTTGTCAAATCCTTATTTTCAGTCTGTCTAGTTCAAAAACTTTGCTGAAATCTGTCCAACATAGACCATCCTGCTAGTATTTGAAATTCTGATGGTAGAGCTAATGTATCACAGCACCACAGGAACTCATAAGCTACCACAGTACAACAAATTGACAGATAATTGGTGGACAGATTGTATAATTATGGGAAGAGGATACAGCCCTGATCTACACCTTTTATGATTGAGCCAAGTAATCCTGCATGAATGATGATCCCATGGTTAAGCACAGGTTCCAAATGATCAAAACTAATTTCTTTGCAATTTGATCAATTATTTGGCCTGATGCACACAATCAAAAACTTTTGAATAGTCAATAAACACAAGTAATTATTTTTCTGGCAAGCACAACAACTGTCCCTCAAAAAGAATTCTTCCTCCCTACTTAATGAGGAACTACTAATCTTATTACTCTTCTTTTAATTTTCATGATTTTTATGATTAATATTGTGAATTTAAATCTAAAATTTTATTACATATTGAATGCAAATCTATTTGTTAAAATGTTGATGACTATTACACTATATCCAAAATTAGGTAGATGACACCGTACATTTTATTGATTACACCCTCATTATACATAACTTACAGAGTTTCATTGTTTGGGTTGATTTCTTGGTCAGCTGAGAGTACATCTGAGTAGATCTTTTGGGAAGACTTTGTGACTTGTATAATGCATGAGTCTGTGAATGACTAAGAATATCTTTGTTGCCATACAATCAACAAATGAGTTTCATATTCATTCAGTCTCAGAAATTTATAGATTTGCTATTTATTTAACTTTTGCTATTTAGTGTTACAGAGAAATACAAGGTTCCTTAAGATTATTTCCCTTGGTAAGGAACTTAATTTTTTTTCCATTTGAATAATTTTGATCATTTCTATTTATCCTTGAAATTTAAAAAAAAATCAAGATGTGCCTAGACTTGTTTCTTCTCATTAGTTCTGTCTTTATGAATTCTTCCAATTTTTAACATTCAAATGTTTCTTCCATTCAGATTTTTTTTTTTAAGTAAGAAATGTCTAGTAGCCAGGAAATTAAAAGGTGCATTGCCATGGGAAAGTCTGCTGTTAGGGACCTCTCCAGAGTACTGAAGAGCAATGGTGTCTCCCTGGAGACTGAGGTGCGTTTGATACAGGCCATGGTCTTCGCAATCACTTGTTATGCATCAGAGAGTTGGACAATGACCAAGGAGGATAGAAGGAGAATTGATGCCTTTGAGCTGTGGTGCTGGAGAAGAGTATTGAGAATACCATGGATTGCTAGGAAAAAAAAAAGATTCATCCTGGAAAGGGTTAAACCGGGTGGCTCCTTGGAGGCAAGGATTCTGAGGCTCTGTCTAACATACTTTGGACATGTTGTGAGGAGAAGGACATCAGGCTTGGGAGGGTGGAGGGACAGCGCAGGAGGAGAAGGCCCTCTATGAGGTGGATTGATTCAGTGACTGGTGTAATCGGGATGGGAGTGTCAGAGACAGTGTGATTGGCACAAGACAGAGCAGAGTTTAGGGCTGTTGTACATAGGGTCGCTATGAGTCGCCAGCGACTCGACGGCACATAACAACAACAATAAGAACAAGAAGTGTCTGAAACATATGGGAGAATAAAATCTTATATCTACCACCCGGTTTAATAAGACATGTTTTGCCATATATGACACTAATAATTTTCAATATTTGGAAGCAGGTGTGGCATCTACTTCCTAAATCACATGCCTCTGGAAACTCTATGAGCTTTCATAAATGTTGATAGTTATAGAAAGGCTTTCAGGCCTTTTGTTCATAGGGTCACTATGAGTCGTGCTCAACTTGAAGGCAATCAACAACGACAACAACAATTTTCAATTAACTAAATTTTGTAGATGTTGTTGAAATTTCATGAGGATCATTCCACTATCTCTTTTCATATATATATATAATTTTATGACTTTGGTGTCTATACTCATATCTTTATTATATATGTATGTATGTATGTATTTGTATACATACACGTATGTATATATATTTTATATAAATATATATGTGTATGTGTTGTTATGTGTCATCAAGTCAACTAGAACTCATAAAGACCTTATGAACTGCACACCTAAACCCTGTTCTGTCCTGTGCCATCCTCACCCTCCCCACTCTACTGGAGCCCGTTGCTCAGCTACTGTGCCAATCCAGCTCACTGAAGGTCTTCCTCTCTTTTGTTGTCTCTCCACCTTTCCAAGCATTTACCTTTTTCTGGGACAGGCTTCTTCTAACTACATGCCCAAAGGATCAGAGATGGATTTTCATCGTCTCTACATCTAAGGAATACCCTAACCTTTTCCAAGAGATATCTGTTTTTTTAGCAGTCCATGGAATAGTCAGCACTTTTCTCCAATACCATAATGTAAAAACATTGATTCTTCCATTGCCATCCTTAGTTAATTTTCAGCTCTCTGATGTATAGGAAGCAAATGAAGAGACCATGTCTTGAATGAGGAGCACTTTAAGTCCTAAAACTGATATTGCTACTCCTCAGAAGAGCAGGTCCCAGACCTCAGACTTCCTCAATGTAACATGTTTTTGATTTCCTAACTGCTGTTACCAAAGGAGGGTGAAACAAGGCTGTTCCTTGGAGGCAAGGATTCTGAAGCTTTGTCTGACATACTTTGGGCATGTTTCAAGGAGCAACCAGTCCTTTGGAGAGGGACATCATACTTGGGAGGGTGGAGGGACAGCACAGGAGAGGAAGTCCCTTGGTCATAAGAATTGATTCAATGACTAGGGTTATAGGGGTAGGTGTGTCAAAGACAATAAGATTGGTACAGGATAGAGCAGGATTTAAGGCTGTTGTACATAGAGTCGCTATGTGTTGCAAGTAACTCAATGCCACATAATGACAACAACATGAAACAAAATAAGAAGAAATCATTAAGTATTTCATTTTTTTCTCCATCTATCATGCATATTGCATATTGGTATAGTGGTGAAAATTTTTGTTTTCTTAATGTTGAGATGTAAGCCATATTGAAGGTTCTGACCTTCTACAATAAGCATCTCAAGTCCTCTTTGCTTTTGGCGAGCAAAGTTGTGCCATCCACATACTGTAAGTTGTTTTGAGGATCATTTCTCTGATACTGATGCCATATTCTTGTTCATAGAGTCCAGCTTATCAGAAGATTTTCTCTGAGTACAGGTTGAATAGATATGGAGAGAAGGTGCAGTTCTGAAATACACCTTTCTTGAGTTTTAAACCAAGCAGAGTTCCTCATGCTTTGTTGAGACAACATTCTCCTAGTTTAGGCATAGGTATTGCATAAACACAATTAAGTGTTCTGGGATTCACACTCTTCTCAATGTTATCCAGAACTTGTTATGATTTACACAATCAAATGCCTTTGTTTAATCAAGAAAGCACAAATATGGTATTACTTGCTTTTAACAAAAATCTACCTTCATCAACAATGTTTTATACCCCTAGTGCCACTGTCTCTTCTAAATCCAGTTTGACTATTTGGTGGTGTCTACGCATGGTTCCAACTATCCTTGGATAGACTTTAGCAAGATTTTGCTTGTTTGTGATATTAGTGATGTTGTTGTTGTTATGTGCCATCGAGTTGCTTGTGACTCATAGCGACCCTATGTACAACAGCCCTAAACTCTGCTCTGTCCTGTGCCAATCGCACTGTCTCTGACACTCCCATCCCAATTATCCCAGTCACTGAATCAATCCACCTCATAGAGGGCCTTCCCTCCTGAGCTGTCCCTCCACCCTCCCAAGCATGATGTCCTTCTCCAAGGACCGGTCTCTCCTCACAACATGTCCAAAGTACGTTAGATGGAGCCTCAGAATCCTTGCCTCCAAGGAGCCACCCGGTTTAACCCTTTCCAGGACAAATCTGTTTGTTTGCCTAGCAGTCCATGGTATTCTCAATACTCTTCTCCAGCGCCACAGCTCAAAGGCATCAATTCTCCTTCTATCCTCCTTGGTCATTGTCCAACTCTCTGATGCATAACAAGTGATTGTGAAGGCCATGGCCTGTATCAGATGCACCTTAGTCTCCAGTGAGACACCATTGCTCTTCAGTACTTTGGAGAGGTCCCTAACAGCAGACTTTCCCATGGCAATGCACCTTTTAATTTCCTGGCTACTGATGCCAAGAGTGTTGACTGTGGAGCCAAGCAAACTAAAGCTGTGTACAATATCAATCTCTTCACCATCCATCCTGATGCTGTGTAATAATTTCTACATTCAACTGGATGACCTTTCTTGGAAATGGGAACAAAAATGGATCTTTTACTGTCAGTTGGCCATGTATTCTAAATTGTCTAGCATAGGTTGGTAAGTACGTCTAGAGTTGCATCTGTTTGTTAAAACAGGTTAATTGATATTAAGCCAATTTCTGAAGCCCTATTTCCTACCTTCATCAACAATGTTTTATACCCCTAGTGCCACTGTCTCTTCTAAATCCAGTTTGAATATTTAGTAGTGTCTATGCACGGTTCCAATTATCCTTTGATAGGCTTTAGCAAGATTTTGCTTGTTTGTGATATTAGTGATGTTGTTGTTGTCAATGTCTTCAGTGCAGCTTGTACTTCTCCCTTTATCATCATTGGTTCTTGGTCATATGCTACCTCCTGGAATGATTCTGTGTCAATCATTTTTTAAAAGTTTTTTGTACCATGACTCTGTGGATTCTCTTCATATTCTTTTGATGCTACCTGGATTTTTGTCCTTAGCATCCTTCAGAATTGCAATTCAAGGTTTGAATTTGTTTTCCAGTTTTTCAGCTTGAGAAATATAAAGTGTGTTCATCTCTTTATTTTCTAACTCCAGGTTTTTGCTCATTTCATTGTAATACTTTATCTTGTCAAGCTACTCTTTGAAATCTTCTATTTATATACCTTTGCCTTTTCTCCATTTCATTTTGGTTTCTTGCCATTTGGGGGCAACTTTCAGTCTCATCTTTTGGCCTCTCCTTTTGTAACCTTTTGCATAGCTCATCTGATCTTCAATCATTAGTATTAAGGGTCTCAAATCTATTCCTGAAATGATTTATAATTCAGGTCGGTCATATTTAGCTTCTTGTGGGCCAGTTTTGATTTTCTTCAGCTTCAATTTAAACTTGCATATGAGTAATTGATGATCTGTTCCATAGGCCTGGTTTTGCCTGCTGACAGTGAAATTCTCCAATTATTCTTTCCATAGATGTTGTCAGTCTGATTCCCTGAATTTCATCAGGCAAGGTTCATGTTTATAGTTGCTTCATGTGATGGCTTTTTTTTTTAGAAAAAAAAAGGTATTTGTGATGAACAGATCATTGATTGTTCAGAAATCAATCATTTGATTTCCCCACTCATTTCTTTCACTAAGTCCATAATGATCATCCTTCTTAGTTTCCAACTTCTGTATTTTGTAACCAATTATTTTAATATTTGATCATGATCGGATATTTGGTAAAATTTAATCTGCAAAAGTTTGTAGAATTATTCATTTACTCATCTTTGTCTTTAATTGTTGGTGTATTTATTTGAATAGGTTTTCCTTGTATGCCTATAGATAGTGTTCTATCACAGCATTAGACTTCAATACAGATGTTGAAATCGTCTTTTTTACTATGACTATACCTCCATTCTTCAATTTTTCATTCTCAGCATAATAAATATGTGATTGAGAAATACCAATCTATTTCAGCTTACTAATAACCAAAATGTCAATCTTTTGTGTTTGCATTTAGTTTTTGATAACTTCAAATTTTCTTATATTCATACTTACACATTCCATGCTCTAAGTATTAGTGGATTTTTTTAGCTGTTTCTTCTCATTTTGAGGGACTTCCAATCAAGGGCTCTACCTCTAGCATTATATATGACAGTAATCTTTTGCTGTTCATAAAGTTTTCAAAGGCCTGTTATTTCAGAAACGGATGGCCAATTCTGCTTCCTAATCTGTCTCAATCTAGCATTCCACCTTCACAGCAACCTTTGGGCCATCCCAGTACAGTAACTTAGAGTCAAGTATTGTGCTCATAAGAGCAAACAAAGAACAAGCAAGCATGTACATTCATAAGCTATAGGACACAAGGGAGTTTGCATACACACACACATATGCATGCATGTGTATGCATGATACACTATACATATATACAAAAAGATATACTATATATGTATACACACACACACACACACACACAATAGTGTTATTAATTACATGTTTTACTCTGGTGGTGGCCTAGGGGCAAGGAGCTGCACTACCATCCCAAAGGCATGTGGTTCAAGGCCACCAGCTGCTCTGCAAGAGACGGATGGGCAATCTCCTCCTGTGCCATTAACTGCCTTTGAAAACCTGCCAGAGGATCAGCTATGGGTCGGTTCTGACTCTACGGTATACAACAACAACTTTAAAAACACTTGTAATGATATTGTACTTATCTTTCTTATAAACCTTACTTTTCTAGGCTATGTCTTTCCAATTTTTAGTAAGGTAATAGTTGTTTGTTTTATTCATTTTAATGTTTTGCTTATCCCATTATATATCACAATTGATTTGTTTTGATTAATTGTGATTTATGTAGTTTCCAAATGTTAACCAATAAAAATAATGGTGCATAAAATATTCCTTTATATGTCTCCTGCTGTACCAGTGTGAGAATCTCTATACAAAGAAGTGGAGTTCTCTGTAATAGGAAATGGATACTTTTGACAGTAATATTAGTAAAAAGCTAATTCCTTCTAATACTTCATATGTGATAGGAAGAATTCTAAGAGCTTGTGCCTCTTAGGAAATTGAACTGATAACCCACAAAGGTGGTGCCTCTCCAGGGGTTTGAATTCACAAGCAGTCTGTGGGAGAAAGATGGGCAATCTTCTCTTATCCAATTTACAGCCTCTGAAACACAAAGAATGTGTTAGTTCTGACTTGCTGACGAGTTTGACACGTTGAGTTTGAGAAATAATTCTAAATAGGAGAAATATATATGTATATATGTTGTTAAGTGCCCTCGAGTCATAAACAACTCATAGCGACCCTATGAATGGAAAAACCGGAACACTTGTATAACTTTCATCTTTCTCCAAATTCAGAGTTTCTGGAGGCAAGCTAATTCAAAAGTGGATTCCACTCCTGCTTCCAAGCTCGTTTGAATCAGGAAATTCCACCAAACATTGTCCACCATGGGTAACCATTATTGCATTTGACACATCAGTGTCACAGTGTTCAGCATCACAGCAACCATGAGTTACCTCTGTACAGCAAATTAAATGACCAGTGCTATACCACTTAGAAGAGTGTTTGACCCAAAACGATTAAAATCAGGCTGAGAGCCACAGGCCCGAGGGCCCAACTGAATTTAAGAACCAAGGCAAGGTTCAAATTCCATGAGCTCCATCATTCCACATTCCTCCCTAATAAAGCATTCTCAGTGGCTTTGACTACCAAAAAATGCCCCTTTAGGAGCATTTTACTGCTTCCCCCATCTCCTCCTATTCTGTTGCCACATGTTTCTTCATATAGTTTAACTTCTTGAATAATTTGTTCAGCATATAGACAATACACTTGAGGAAAGGATAAAGTGTTAATGCACATCTTTGATTTTAATTCATTGTATATTACCATGCTCTGTTTGTATAATAGCATCTTGATTTAGGTACAGGGTTCATGTTGTTGTTGTTGATTATCATCAAATCGTTCCTGACTCATAGTGACTCCATGAACAAAAAACCTGAGGCCTTCCTACAACTATCCTTTTTCCAAGTTCAGAGTTTCCAGAAGCATGTGGTTTAGGAATTGGATGCTTCTCCTGCTTCTCAATCTCTCTTAAAACTGGGAGCTCCACCAGACACTGTCTGTTCACCATGGCCAGCCATTATGGCTTTTGAGACCCCAGTGGTAGAAGGTTGAGCATCACAGCAAACCCAGATTATCTCTGCACAGCAAGTTGACAGAGAAGCATTGTACGACTTAGAAGAATGTTCCTCCAAAATATATGTCAAAGGATTAAAAGATACTTCCTCATACCAACTTATTAAAAAATAATGGCACTCTAGATTTTGTTGACTCTAAATAATAGGTGGTAATAATAATAATAATAATAATAATAAATTTTAAAAAACCAACCACAAACAAAAAACAAAACAAACAAAAATCCCAAACATTCCATGATGACCATCAGCCAAAACAAGAGAGCATATCTTACAGAATTCAGTCGTTCCACCCAGTTTCCAATATGGAGACAAGGGTTTGGTCTTAAAACAAAAGATAATAAAATAAAAAAAAAATATATATATATATATACTTTCCCCCCCCAGAATAATTCTATAAGGTAGGTACTATTTACCATCCCAATTTTACCATAATGTGACTCAGAAATTTTAAGTAATTTGACCAATGTCTCACAAATATCAATGATTAAGCTATAATTTGAACCCTGATAATCTTTTTCCAGAATCTTCATATTTAATCACTTTACAATATTAAGCAGCAGATACTCCTTGATTTGGTTAAAATTATGTTTTTCTGAAAATCCATTTTAAAAAGTTTTGTATTTTTAAAGTGATAATATTCAGCATATTGTTTTATCATCTTTAATATTCTTTTTTAAAAAAATATTTTTTCATTTTATTTTATTATTTTTGTGTGCATGTACCGTCAAATCAGATCTGACTGGTACAGGAGGAGATTGCCCCTCCTTCCCTGGCAGAGCATCTGGTGGATTCGAACCGTGCACCTCTGGGATTATAGTTGCAGCTTCTTGCCACTAGGCCACCAGAGCTCCCCTCATCTTTAATATTCTCATAGTATATGTCCTTATACCTATTTTTTGCATTCATAATATTTATTTCTCCATTTTCCTCATATCTTTGTTTTATAGTTCTAAGGACTTCTGTCAGATTTGGGTTAATTTCTGTTTATTGATTCTTTTGATTGTGGATATTTCCTACTTCATTTCATGGTTGGTAATATTTGAATGGGTGCCAAACATTCTGAATTTTATCTTCCTGCTTCCTGATATTTTTGCATTCCTATAAATATTGCATTCTAGGATGCAGCTATGTAGCTTGGAAATGCTGTATTTTTATGATTTTGTTTTGAAGATTTGTTAAATGTGATGAGAAGCACATTTAGTGTAAGGCTAATTATTCTCCACTGCTGAGATGGACTATTGGCTTAGTCTTTAGAGATTTGTGCTGCTAACCCAAAGGCCACAACTCTGTTGATTCAGATCCACCAAGGTTCCACAAGAGAAAGATGGACAATCTTCCACAGTGTAATTTACAGCCTCAGAATACTCACTGGAGGATCAGCTATCAGTTATTTCTAACTGGATCCCAGTGAGTGCTTGAGTGGCTGAGATGATACATTCCTAAGGGCCCTATTTCATGAGGGATGGTACTCTCATGAGGTTTTCCAGTTTCTTTGGTGAGAACAAGTCCTCTTCTAGTCAGGTTTGTGTGAATTCTGTTTAATCTTGCCTCTAATCTCTGATGGCCTAGTGGTAAAAAACTGTGATGCAATCTCAAAGGCACACAGTTTGAATCCACCAGCAGCTCCATGGGAGAAGGATGGGCAATCCCTCCTGTGTATACAACTGCCTCTGAAAACCCACTGGAGGGTCAACTATGAGTCAGTTTAGACTTGATAGCACACAGCCACAACATCTATCTACCTATCTATCATCTATCTATCTATCATCTATCTATCTATCTATCTATCTATCTATCTATCATCTATCTATTTTCTATCTATCTATCATCTATCTATCTATCTATCGATCTATCATCTATCTATCAATCTATCTATCTATCTATCTATCTATCTATCTATCTATCTATCTATCTATCATTTATATCTATTTATATATCTGTGATTCCTTCTTGTGTAATTCTTTCCTCTCTGCTATTTTCCCTGGCAAATTTTAACTGCCTTCACCTGTCTTCACTTTCAACTTTGTCTCTTCAAATCAGACTGTCTGCTTGGTTTGCCTAGGTTCTCCAACTGCCTCAAAGCTCTAAAAGTTGTAAAGCTATTCAGTTTTAATCCCTTAGACATCTCTCTCCTCCATTAACTAGATGTCCTATGTCTTGAAAACCCTTATATCATTGATTTTGTCTGGGTTTTTGGCTTATATTTGTTAATATTTTTAGTGGAAATTTAAATCTATTCACTGTTTTTGAATGTTGGTTAAAAGGAGAAGGTGCTATTAAAAACTTATACACACTACCAACAACTAGATTGTTAATTTCCTTTTTGCTGAGTTTTTAAAGTTCTTTACATATTTTGGCTACAAGTCCTTTGTTAGATATGTGATTTACAAATATTTTCTTCTAGTCTGTGGCTTCTCTCAGAACACTCAGAAAAGTTTTTTAATGTTAATGAGGCCAGTTGTCAAATTTTGTTTATAAAATGTGCCTTTGACGTACTTACAAATTCTTGTTTTACCAACTCAAATGTCACAAAATTTTATCCATTTGTTTCTTCTAGAAAAAAATATTTGCAGTTATTTCTAGATTAATTGTTGTTTTGAGTATTATTGCAGCTCAGCATCTTAACACTAGTTCACCAGAGTTCCATTTAGAGTACTGTTGTTGTTGATTGTCATCAAGTCGAGCATGATTCATAGTGACCCTGTGAACAAAAGACCTGAAGCCTTTCTATAACTATCGTTTCTCGAAGTTCATAGAGTTTCCCGAGGCATGTTGTTTAGGAAGAGAATGCCACTCCTGCTACTGTGGGTTTATGACTGTATCTAAAAATGCTTTTTTAGTATCATTTGTTCAAAATTTTTGCACTATTATTGTTACTTTAGGGGGAAAAAACCCCAAAAGCATCATTTTGCTCTATTTGTATTGTATTTCTAGACTTACCACTCTGTTCTGCTGCTCTATGTGTTTATTTTGATGAAAATCATAGTATTTTGATTATTATATCTGTATGATATATTTATAATACAGGCATCAGTCCTCCAACTTTGTCCTTATACAAATAGTTTTAGCTCTTCAATTTCCTTTTCAAGTAAGTTTTGGGATAATATTGCTATCTTTCATTAACTCTGATGGTATTTTCATTGGAACTGCATTGAATTTATAGATCAAACTGGGAATATTTGACTTCTTAATAGTATCTAGTGTTCTATTTCATGAATTTTTTTATATATCTTTATTTATTTTGGTATTTTTCCTATTATCAGGGTTTTGCAGTTTGCAGTATACATATCTCACCCAAATTTTAATATTTCTACTTAAGATTTTTAATA
>NW_006399889.1:5015303-5036142 GCF_000299155.1 Elephantulus edwardii | reverse complement strand
GAAAAGTGTGCATTTATATTGTGGATATTGTAATTAATGTCATTAAACAACATTTAAACAAATGGCTGAATGAAAAATTTGTTTGCTTTGTAAATTTTCAATCTAATCACAATATTTTAAAAATAAATTTTTTTGAAAAATTCCAATTTTAACCAAAGAATTGATGTCTTTGAATTGTGGTGTTGGCAAATATTATTAAATATACCAAGGAATGCCAAAAAAACAAATATGTCTTGGAAGGCATGTTATCGAGAGAAAGCAGTCCATGCTAGAGAACACTATGCTTGAAAAGGTCAGATCAGGAGAGGAAGAACCTCAGTGAGACAGACTGACCCAGTGACTTCAACGATGAGAGTAAGCACAACAGAAAGAATGAAGCTGACAGAGGACAAGGCAAGTTTTCCTTCTCTTCTACGTAGGGTAACTAATCATAGCCCACATATAAAATTACAGTGGAGTTTTATATTGAGCTTGAACCTAGAGCCCTTGATGAGCCAGTTATTGGTTTTAGGAAATTTTTATGGAGATGCTTTGAAATTTTCTACATAAAAAAATCCATCACCCTTGAATAAAGAGAATTTTATTTCCTTTTTTAAAAATTTCTTCTCTACTGTCCTCACTGTTATTCCCAAAGAGATGCTGAGTAGAAGTGGTGAAATAGAACATACTTACCTTGTTCTCATAATATGGGGAAAATATATAAAATTTCATCTTTAAGAATTATGTTAGCTATAGGTCAATTTTGTTTGTATGTTATTTTTTTCTTTTCTTTTACTGGTAAATCTTTTTATTATGTAAAATATATTCTTTTCTATAACTATGCTGTACAGAATTTTTCTTCATGAAATGATGTAAATTTTAACAAAAGCTTTTTCTATGTTTCTATTGGGATAACCATACAGATTGTTTTCCCTTTAGTTTGTTGGTAGAATGAACCACATAGATTTTTCAAATGGTGTGTTTTGGTTTTAGGTTTTGTCAATTCAGTGTCAGCTCATAGTGACCCCGTAAGGAACAAATCTGAACCTCGCCCTCCTCTGTGACACCCTCATGTTTCCAACAGGCTGAAGACCATTGTTGCAGGCACTGTGTCAATTCATCTTGTTGAACATCTTCTTCTCTTTCTCCAACCATCTACCATTCCCAGGATGTTGTCTTTTTTCTAAGAATTTGTCTCTCCTGATAACACGCTTAAAATAGGAGATAAAAGTTTCACCATGCTTGCTTTTAAGGAGCACCTGGTTGTACTTCCTCCAAGTCATATTTGTTCTTCGGGTGTTTTGTTATGAATTTAATACTCTGCTACAATTATTATTCAAAAACATTAATTTTCTTCAGTCTTATCTATCAAAAATTTGGGACAGTGTTAATTTAGTTCCTCTGTCTGAAGTTAACTAAGCTTTTTGTGTTGTTGTTGTTGCTACATGCTGTCAAGTTGAGTATGACTCATAGACACCCTATGAACAATAGATCTGAATCCTGTCTTGTCTTGTGACATCCTCACCATCTCTGATAGATGTAAACCCATTGCTGCCGTCACCATGTCAAGTCAATCCATCTCAATAGAGCTCTTCCTCTCTTTCAAACCAGACTCATGTGACAGTAGTCTATAAATTTGAGTTCTCAGAGGAAACTTCTCTCTATCCTTTGAAGCTGTGACAGACTGGTGCCCCTATTGTCCAAATAAACATAGATTTGCCTTTTTGTTAGTGCAACTTCTTAATTTAAGATGATACCCTGTCATAGTTTCTAGTTTTTTGCAGCATCAAGTTCAGATGTTAACTTTGCAGGAACCTATGTCACATCTGTTTCGTTGAACACTAATCTCTAGTTTTTGTTTTTTCAACTTTGTCAATTGTTTCTATAGCTTCTAAGATCCTCTATTGCTCTGTTTAATAGTCTAGCTTTGGTATTTTTTTAGTTTTCTGGAATTTTCTTACTTTTGGGGAATTATTATTCTTGTTAAGTTTAGCCTATGCAGTTTTATACTCCTAGTTGAACTTGTGGATAAAAGAATAAAGCAATACTCAATCCTGTGGCAGGCTCATGATCACTGTTGCTCCTATTGTTGTACCTGTATGTTAAACTATCTTGTCAAGGATGGTCTGTTTTGCTGACCTTCTATTTTAGATGATTAATCTCTTTCTGTTTGATTAGCAGTCTCAGAAAACCTTCTGGAAGGTCAGCTATGAATTGGTTTAATCTCGATGGCATATTAACAACCACTGTTTTATCAAGTATGGTATCATTCTTCAAGGACTAGTGTCTCCTGATAAAGCTATAAAATGTAAGAATGGAAGATGAAGTCTCACATGCTCTGTTCTAAGGAAATTCTAGCTTCACTTCCAAGACAGATAAGTTTATTCTTTTTGCAGTCAGAGATATATTCAACTCTCATGACCAACACCTTAATGAAAAGGCATTAAAATCCTTCAATCTTCCTCATTCATTCATTGTCTGACTTTCAGACGTCTATTTTGTTGTTATTAGAAGCTGTCCGGTCAACGCTGACTCATAGTTACTTTATATTCAACAGATCTTGACTGAACTTGTGATATCCGTACAATCTCCACTGATGCATTCACTGTGTTGTAGTCACTGTGTCAATCCATTTCATTGAGAGTTGTCTTCTTTGACTGACCTTTCAAAATATGATTTCCTATTTCCAGGACTAGCCTTTCCCAATAACATGACTAAAGTATGTGAGGCAAAGTCTAACCATCCCTGTCTCTACGGGAGCATGCTGGCTACACTTCTTCCAAAACATATATTTGTTTTGGGGTAACCCATTGTATATTCAATACTGTTCATCAACAAAACAACTCAAAGGTGTAGTCTTTTTATTCTTCCTTAGTCATTACACAACTTTCACAAGCATGTCAACCAATTGAAAATACCATGATTAAGATCTGGTGTGGTGTTTTGTTGTTGTTGTTAGGAACTGTTGAGTCAAGTATGACTCATAGTGACCCTATCAACAAAAAATCTGAACCCTCTTCTATCCTGTGTCATCCATTGCAGCAGTCACCACATCAAACCTCCTGGTCTAGAGTCTTTCTCTCCTTCACCAACATTCTATCTTTTCCACCATCATGTCACTCTCCAAGGAATAGCCCCTCCTAGCAACATGCCAAAAGTATGAGGCAAAGGTTCATAATTTCTACTTCCAAGGAGCACACTAAATGCCCCCTTTCCAAGACATATCTGTTTGTTCTTTTGGCCATCTATGGGATTTTCAGTGCTCTTCTTCAATACCACACCTCAAAAGTATCTACTATTTTTCTGTCATCCTTATTCATTCTCCAGCTCTCAGATGCATAGCAAGTGATCAGAAAGACTATGGCTTGAATTAGATAAATTTAGTCCTCAAAATGACATTATTATTCCTTAATAATTTGGAGAAGTCCCTAACTTCAGATTTTCCCAGTGCAATACATCTCCTGATTTCATAACTGCTGGTTTCAAGGGTGTTAACCTATGGATCCAGGCAAGATAAAGCTGTTGACAATTTCAATCTCCTCTCCATGCATCATGATATTGCCTGTTGGTCTAGCAGTAAGAATCTTTGTTTTCTTGACATTGAGGTTCAATCCATACTGAAGGCTGCATTCCTTGATCTTCTACAAGTGCTTCAAGTCCTTCACACCTTCAGCAAGCAAGGTTGTGTCATCTGCATAACACAGGTTATTGAAAAATCTTCTGCCAATCCTGATGCCACACTCCACTTCATTGAGTCCAGATTCTTGAATAATTTGCTCAGCATACATATTGAATAGGTATGGAGACAGAGTACAACTCTGACACACTCTCTTCTCAATTTTAAACCATGCATTGTTCCCTGTTTTGTTCACACAACAGCCTGCTGTTCCAGGTATAGGTTCCACATGAGCACAATCAAGTGCTCTGGGACTCTTTTTCTTCTCAATATCAGCCACGACTTGTTATGACCCACACAATCAAATGCCTTTGCATAGTCAATAAGGGACAAATAGACATTCTTCTGGTAATCTTTACTTTCACCCAGAATCCATCTGATATCAACAACGATATTCCTAGTGCCACAGTCTCTTCTAAATACTGCTTGAACTTCTGGCAGGTCAGGTATGTATTAGTCTTAAACTGACAGCTGTGATATTTAATATTTTAAAGAGGTCCTTGTTAACAATTTTGCCGAGTGCAATGTCTTTGAGTTCTTGACTCCTGCTACTATATAGGTATTGATTGTGGATCCAGTTAAATGAAACTCTTGAGGACAATATTTTCTCAATTTATTATGTTATTCACAGATCCAGCTGGGAATATTTCTGTTTTCTTGATGTAGGAGTATATTCATATTAAAGGCTTTGCAGAGTTAATAAAAAATGAGTAAATATATTTCTGATATTTTCTGCTTTCAGTCAAGATTCTTTATCAATGATGTCTTTGCGTCAATTCTTCTGAATCTAGCTTGACTTTCTGGAAGTTTTAGAATACCACAATGCAATTATAACTTTTGATTAAACTTTGAAATTTTAATATTTCTAGATAGCTTATCAGAAGGTCTAGAACATAACTCTTAATAGTAATTGCTCTATTTTATAAATATTTATTATTGTATTTAAAGTTATTCCTGGGATATTTTTAGATGTATTTCTTTAGAAGAGCAGAAATTTTTTGTTGTTTTTATCTGGAATTTTTTTTTTGTAAGTCATTTTATCAGTCTATATTATAATTAATATATTTAGACATCTTCCCTTTGTTTTACTTTAAATTTGTAAGTTCTCTTCCTGCCAGATTATGCATTGACATGATAAACCCAAAGTGCCATAGACCTTTAAGCTCAATCAGATATTTGTAATGACCCATTTAGGAAATGAATCTTCCCCCTGACTTTAAGAACCAGAACCTCTAAACCTGTAGAAGTCTGAGTAGTTCTTAAGCCATATTAAGTGATACACTTAGAGTGATAAAAATCAGGGCTACTTCTACTTCCACCCCTGTATTCCTGTTGGCATAAATTCTACCTCCTAAATATATAGAAGAAATGATTAAGAATCTGTACTACATAATTCAGGAGGCATCCCTCTTAGAATAGAAGGCTATTGTCTTCAAGATGGCACTTCAGTTATGTTCTCAACAGATGTTCCACAATCTATTAGGATAATGCCGTCTGGGAGGTGTGAGGTATTATATTACCAATGGATCTTATGTCTTTGTAGCACATTATATTATGCATATTTGTTGCTACAATGTGGGTCCCTTAGTCTAATGCAATGTCCTATAAAGGTCCATGCTCTTGGAACAATGGGTAGTCTCTACCCATCTTGCCTACATAACTCTCTTCATATGCTAATTTGTAAACACTAATATTAGCTGTCATCAACAGGTCAAATGACAGTAACTATTTGGCTTTTTAGTATGTCTTACCGGGTAGATATCTTCTGATAGATGATAGCATGCAATCAAATCTCTTCATAACTTTAACATAGGTCTATCCGTATGCTCCTTTCCCAGGCTTCCTTGTCTCCAGTCTTCTAACTTTCTCTGTTTAGACCTCAGGACAGCTGATCCAACCATCTGCCACTGACCATAATATCTCCAAATGCTGTGGTGGTGCAAAAAGCACTGAAATACTATTTGAAAGGTTGCTGCTTATTTGAAATTAACCAGAGGCTACAGGGATGAAAGAAAGATGTGGAAAGCTGGTCCCATAAAAAGTACAGTGAAGAAAGCCCTATAGGGCTGTTTGAATCTGGTATATGGGATTGTGACAATTCACAATCTAATCAATGAAACCCAATTACAACAACACCACATTCTAACTTCAGGTTACTTCTCTTTATCATACTGAGTGGATGATCAGTTTCATTGCTTGAAATTCTACTTACTGGGAGGATTTATCCCACAACTGTCTTTTTAAAGCTAAACTTGAGTAAGAAAGTAGTGTAGTCTATTTTTGGCTTATCTATACATACTGAGCTGACTGATCAGCTATTTACCTTGCAATTAACTATTCAAAAAGTTAGCTGGTAAGTTGTATTCAGCCCATGACTTCCTGCCATAAGTCTGATTTCTTACTAGAATGAAAGTCCTAATAAAGAAGAATTTGTATCTGTATAGCCTATTATCATGGCAGTACTAAGTGCAATGAATATTGGCTGAATGAATGGATGAATGCCTTTCATCATGAAAGCAATTCTTTTGTTCCCCTATTCTCTTCAGTTGAGCTCCGGTAGTTTAGTGGTAAGAAGTTGCACTGCAAACCTTAAGGCACATGGTTCAAAATCACCAGCTGCTCTGTGAGAGAAATATGGGACATCTTCTATGTGATTTACTGACTCTGAAAACCCACTGGAAGAGTCAGTTACGAGTTGGTGCCAATTTGATGGTACACAACAACAACATAACATACTCTTCAGTACAGGAAGACAGATGGACAATCTCCTCCCATGTCATTTCCAGCCTCTGAAGACCCACTTATGATCAGCTATTAACTAGTTCTGACTCAACAGCAATGAGTCATTGAGTTGTAATACTTTTCAGAAGTTGAATTTTCAACTCCTATCATTCTTGAGAAAGTGGAGAGATGGCAAAAGAGAGGAACCAAGTGGATTGACACAATGACTGTGGCAATGGACTCAAGTGTGTCAGAGACTGTGAGAATGCCAAAGAATGAGAGAGGGTTCAGAGCTTTTCTTCATATGGTCACTATGAGTTGTACTCAACTGGATGGAACCTAACAATAAAAATAATGTTTCTTTGCAGCCTATAACCTACCATCACTTAGTATTCCTAATCATGCTCATTTAAAGTTGTATCTGGATTTTTATTCAATTTCAAGTACAGAATAGACATCTTTTGGCATAGTCTGTAGGGAGCTGCACTACTAATTCAATGTTGGTGACACTCTGCCAGTCCAAATCTATCAGTGACTGTTGGACAAAGATAATTTTCTCCCATGTGATATGTGATCTATAGCCTCTGAAAACCTGCTGCAGGTTCAGCTATAATCAAGTTCTACTCAATGGAAATTAGTTGGGTTTCTGTTTTGCTTTGGCTTTGTTGTTGTTTTTTTGTTAGGAAAAAATAGAAATTAGAGCAAGCTAAGAAGAGCCAAAATATTACCTTGAACTTATACCACCTGAATTGATAAACATCTGAAGAATAGTTTTTATGCAATGAGCACTAATGCCTCAAGACTTGATGAGTTGTGGGATTAAATAAAAGACCTCAGTCAGGAAGACATCAAAAGGTCACTAAAAAGGCCAGAAAGAAAAAATAAATACCAAAATGGATGTCAGTAGAGACTCTAAAACTGGCTCATAAATGCAGAGAAGGTGAAACAAAAGGAAAAAATATGAAGTAAACAAACAGCCTAGAAAGTTTCAAGGGACAGCCCAAGAAGACAAAGAAAAACATAATGAAATATGCAAGGCCTGGCATTAGAAAAGCAAAATGGGAAAGCATACTCTACATCTTTCAAGCTGAAAGAAATGGAAAACAAATTCAAATCTCAATGCGAAATACTGAAGGAAAGTTGTACAATGAATAAGGAAGACTGAAGAAGAACCAATGTCTTTAAATTGTGGTGTTAGAAAAGAGTATTCAATCTACCTATGAACTTCCCAAAGAATAAACAAACCTGTCTAGAAGAAGTGCAAAGAGGGTGCTCCTAAGAGTTAAGGATGATGAAACTTTGTCTCACATACTTTGGGAATATTGTCAAGAGGTGCTAATCCTTGGAAAAAGATATTCTTGGAAAAGTGGAGGGTGAGTAAAAGAGAATAAGACATTTAAGAGGTTCATGATTACAACAATGTACTTGAGCATGATAAGCATGGTGAGGACCATGCAGTATCGGACAAGCTTTGTTGTACACAGGATCTCTGAGTTGTATTCGACTGGATGGCACAGAACAAGGGAGGTAGGCTTTTTCCTTATTTTATTGTAGTTTCTTAATAGTGAGCACTTAGAATGTGGAATAGACACAACAAAAAATTATTGTAAATGTTAATGAATTTTAAATTTTTCTTCTTCAACTTCTTTGATAAGTGTTTTTCTGTATTTCTATTTTCACTTCATTGGAATGAATATTATCTCATGCATTTGGCTTCATAACACCTTTTTAATAATCATTACTATGTTATCATAATTCTACCGCTTTTCTTCCTTTTAAAATGTTAGTTGTTGTTAGGTGCTATCGAGTTGACTCTGTCTCAAAGCAAACCTATTTGTAACAGGTTAAAGCCTTGCTCAGTCTTACAGGGCTAGTCCATCTCGTCAGTGTATTTCTTTCATTCGCTAATTCTCTACCTTTCTAAGCATGATGTCCCCCCTCCAAGAACCTGCTCCCCTGACATCATGTCACAAAAGTTTGTGTGGTGAAGTATCACCATCCTTACCTTAAATGAGCATGCTGGCTGCACTTGTGCTAAAAGAGATTTGTCTGATTTTAGGTGATTCCCCCCGCCCCTTGCACGCATGCTTTATTTCAAGTATTTTAAAAAATATCATTAAGTTACCCTGTGCAGAAACTGAGATACTAGGTACACAACAGAAAAATGGGAAGCACTTTAGCTTCAGGCTGACTGCTGACTAGAGAATATGGTTCTGAGTAGACACAATGAAGAGAAGGAAACTGGGAAGGGAAATGCATATCTGAATCAAAGTTCAGTCTCTATTAGAGCAAGTCTTGTGTTTTTTTACAGAAATGGAGGCTGGTTTTGGAGAGTTCCTGTATTGCACAGGGGTTCCATGTGTCTTCTTGGCTGCATCCCTAATTGGGGTACCATTAGGTCAATGTTCTCCATCCTAAACAGCCTTTCAAAAACAATTTAACTTTACTCTTACAAAGAGTGAATTCCAATCATTTGTCATTTCTGAAAGTTTTTTATATCTTTAATTTCCCCCTAAATAATTGTCTTTTTCCTCCATGCATGACCTTTCTGGATAGAGCCAACTCAAAAGACCTAAATTCAACTGCAATAATGCGGAGTCTGACTCTTAGTGGCCTTCTGTAAAGTTTTTGAGGTTATAAATCTTTATATGAGAGGATTGTTCATCTTTCTCCTATGGAACAGCTGGGGGACTTAAACATCCAACCTTTAGGTTTACAATCCAACATGCAATGAACTGTGTCAACAGACTGTTCTCATGTGTCAGCTTGTAGCAAGTCAAGAGTTACACTTCTCTGAAAATCACCAAAGTCAACATTTCTCTTCTGGTTCATGCATGAATTCTTGTGCTAATGGAAGTCATCTGACAACTCAGTGCACTTCTAAAAGCCCCAACAATATTGACACTTCCTGAATTATGTGTATCTTTTTAAAAGAATGATGGCATGCTCTGTTCTATATGTCCTATTCAAGACTTGACGAAGTTTTAAATATAATAACTTTGTGGTTTAGGTCAAATTCAGGAAATAATATTTTCATTGTAATTATAAAAAAACACAATGTTGGTAAGCTTTGTACGGTCCTCCAATACTTCCATTGGCAAAATTTCTCTCACTGCATTACCATTTTTATTCTATTCTCTGAGTTTTGAAAGGAATTCTGGCAACTGTCATCTACTTCACCACTCTGTTTTCAGCAATATCCAATCTGCTGTTTTCTACCTTTGTTCTTCAAATTTTAGTACAATAATTGTGTCTTATACCTCCTGTCTTTACTGCTATTTTCACTGATTATGAAGAGCTCCTTATTTATAACTCTCTACTCTGATGTTGTTTTGATCAGTGCTGACAATCTGAGTATGACTCATGGAGACCTATGAAAAATAGATCTGAACTCTATGCTATCCTGTATCATCGTTAGTTTCTTCTAATAATGATTTCATATTGAATAGTTAAAATGTGTCATATAATTTTTCCAGTGTTTAGTTGTTTCATTTAGTATGAACAATAACCCTATTAGGTATTATTATCACCATTCCTTTTTACAAATAGAAAAAGTAAGACAAGATAGTTTTGGTAATTTACTGATGATCCTAGATTGTAAGAAACACATAATTTGAGTTCAGTAAATCCTTTGACCATTATTCTATGTTGTCTGGCAATAGGAGAAATTTCTTGATTCTTTTTTTTTTTTTTAAACCAGATGAGAAAATGTGTAACTCACTCTTCTGTTTTCCAAAGTAACCATTTAATAAAAGACATTTGACTCTCAGCGTGTCCTTTTCCCCTTCGACATACTCTGACTTCTCTCTTTCTTTTCATCTATAAAGGCATGCAGTAAGAATCCACTAGGAACGTTTTGGGAGAAAGATTGTCCATCTCATGCCATGTGATTTACTGCCTCTGAAAACCCACCGGCAGCTCAGCTATGAGTCAGTTCCTATTCAAAGGTACACAGAAGTGCACATGTATGCCTCGTTAGAGAGGGTGAAACCAAGTTTTTCCTTGGAGGCTAGGATTTTGAAGCTCCACCTCACACACTTAAGGCATGTGACCAGGTCCTTGGAAAAAGATATCATACTCGGAAGGGTAGAGGGACATTGCAGGAGAGGAAGACTCCGGATGAGATGGATTGATACAGTAACCGAGGTAACAGGAGTAAGTGTGTCAAGAGTCAGTGAGACTGGCTCAGGGTAAGGCAGGCTTCAGAGCTGTTGTACTTAGGGTCACTATGGGTCACAGGCGACTCGAAAGCACCTAACAACAACAATATACCTTGTTAGTACTGAAAACCAATATTTTTTTTTCTCAAATACTATGTGCTCAAATACTACAGATTTTCTACAGAAAGAGAGAAGGGAAAAAAACTGTGGATTTATTGTACTGGAGTGTTGTAGTTCATATAACTTCAAACTGTGGAGAATAGAGGGGAGTGAGAACAGAAGGACACTTGCAACCAAAAGCTCCCTTGCTGCTCAAATTTTTCTTTTCTATATTAGATGTGGCAGCTGGTAGACTTCACCAAGTTTGCTTGCCTCTTTCACGGTCCCTATAACTTTCTAGTAGAAGAATTTCCTGCAAATGACTCGAGAAAGCATCATTCTGGGTTTCCTGCTAGGAATGATGTCTGATGCCTAATGCATTACCCAGGCTCTGTAAGGCCCAGAGAAATTCCTGATCTTCAATTTTGACTCTTGCAAACTTCCTGACTAACTTTAGGATGCCAGTGAAGTTAAAATGTGAAGCCCCCTCAGGTGTGTTGCTGTCTCTTAGGCAGACCTCAGATGATCAAGATAAACTTGTTCTTTGATTCTATTTTATTTGCAGGGGTTTCTCAAAGTTTTTTGTGTGGATCTGGAGCTCTTAAATTCAGCAAATAATACAGTTCCGTCCTTTAAAAAAATCTAATTTAATATGGATCTAATAAGAGACTTAGGAGAAGTAGACATAGTCACTTAAAACCGTTCTCTGATCCAGAACCTTAAATAGCAAAGAACAAGCTAGCATTAGGTAACAGTGAAAACTAAACTGTAACTTTCATAATTTTCCAGACACAATGTTCTGAAGTTTCCATTTAATAGCACATCCATGTGATAAGAGCAGATTTTGGGTTTTGGCAAAGCCTTTACAAAAATTGTTTATGAAAACCTTGGAAGTTCAGCTGTAGACATTATTAGGAGAGTTTATTCCTGACCGACACATGCTAGAGTCTTGGCATTAGTGCATGGGGGCGAGGGGAGCTAGTCCAATTGTCTGTAAACTGGCTGCAGGAAAGGCTGAGGTAAGAAGAGCAACTTCAGAGTGACTGCTGCTCATCTTTCTACCAAGATCATCATCTGATAGCAACATGAGAAAGCAGATGTAGTATTTGGGGGGAAAATCTTGTTTTTCAAATTCCAAGTGCTTTTGAAGGCCAATGTTATTCCCAGTGAATCTCAAAGTCAAAGAGCTAGTCACCTTCAAATTCACACACAATCTGATGACCCAAAGGAAGCTGAGGATTGGACTTTTAAAAAGAAGAACATTGAAAGTACAGAATCATATAAATTGGGCTGTTTTTTTCTTCCTATGTTGTCTTCCATATAGTCTCTTGCCTCTTTGCTAAATATCAAAGATATTTATGCTTAAACAAATGTTGTCTCCCTCTCAGAGCATCCTCTCCTTCTGGCAGTGAAGTCATCATGCTGAATTGGTGGCACTTTCCATGGCAACAGACTGTGATGTCAGCAATACCGTGCCAAGCAATTAGATTTTGCAGGTACCACAGTCGGAAATCCAAGGATGATGGTGAGGCAGAGGAGTTCTTGTGAAAGAAAGGAAGAATCTTAGTAAAGACTTAGTGTCTAATATGTTCTCTGTAACGCCAGTTGTTGAAGAAGGGTGACAGCAAAGGAAGCTGGTTGGGGGCGGGGAAAGGGACGCATTTTTCAAGATAGGTGGTTTCAAAGGAGAAGTGTGTTGACAGAGGAAATTTGCAACAAGTCACCTCCAGATGGCTGGCACTCTGCCATATTCTGTGGCTTTGATGCTTCACAGGTGTTCGTGAAGGCGTGGAAAGGAGAAGCTCCAGAGACCTGCTGTCTCTCACTGAGGGACACAAAGGACTCGGAGAAGAATGTAGGGACAGAGCAAACTCTTTGCCTGCTCTTGACTCTCTAAAAGCAGGAGTGTGGGAATTTCACAGTTTTACTACTTTCAAGGAAAGCACACCTTTCAAGGAAGACCTTTTGAGATCTGAAGGCTGAGGAGACTGTGCAGAGAAGGACATTCTAAGAAGAGTTAGGTTTGCAGCAAAAACTTTCCTAAAAGGAGCCAATGGACAGTGTCCCTTCATGTTGCTGGTGTGAATAATAAGGCAGAACTTTGAAACTCTTTTAAGATCTCTACCTTCCATATCATCTGTAGATAATGTCCTAGGTCAAATATACAAAAGGATATAACTGATATCTGTGAAAAAAAATCATAGATGAAGTTCTAAAATACACATTTCAGTGATACAGTATGGATAAATTTGGACTGCATATGGCTTCTTATGTAAAGGAAAATTTCTTCTCCTTTTAGTGACACATTGTCTGCTACTTGTGCTTAGCACCTTCTGCCATATGCTCCTTAAAACAAGCTGCTGCAATTCAAGAACTAGCCCTAGTAATTAAGATCAAATGAGCCTGATGAAGAAAATGAGCTGGGTGAATCGCATGCCAATTGAACCCAGCATTATTTTTATATTAAATAAGGAAAATGAAACAACTGTTTGCCTAAAGACTATATGGAGGGTTTATATGTAAACCCAATCCAGGATTATTGTTAGTATTTAGGCAGCATACTGTAAATTTTTCTGAGCTTGACTGATCATTGTTGTTGTGAAGCATAGGTTCAAACTGACCCATAGCTGACCCTCCACCAGGTTTTCAGAGTCAGTTAATCACACAGGAGGAGACTGTTGATCCTACTCTTGCAAAGCATACAGTGGATTAGAACAACACGCCTTTGGGATTGCAGTGCAGCTTCTTACCAGTAGGCCACCAGAGCTCCCACATTTGACTGATTAACTTCTTTGAAATATATGCTATTGATCTCCACACCTTCCTAGGAAAAACAAGTATTTAAATGCAGGCTATTTTTTTTTTACTGTTTTATTTACAAAGTTCTATTACTAATGCAGGCTATTTAATGAAAATATATGTAATAACATGAAACAAAGCATAAAATATTTTACAATAAAGAGATATTTCATCTATGAGCCTTATGCTGTGAGGCTCACAGGAAGAAATAACTTTGCTTTGGTAATTGACCTAGGCAAAGACAGAGCTCAGGTAGATGTGTGCATTTGAATAGATGGACTCATTATGATGTGACAGGGCAGAGTAGAAATGCCCTCAGAGAGCTTTCAAGGCTCTAATCTTTAAAAAACCCAAATAAGCTATCTTTCTTTCAAGTTATTTGTTGTTGTTGTTGTTAGGTGCCATCAAGTCGACCATGACTTACAGCAATCCTATGAACAGCAGACTTGAACCTGCCCTATTGTACACCATCCTCTCCATCCCTAATTTAATGGAGTCCATTGCTCTAGCTAGACGCTGTGCCAATCCATCTTGTTGAGAGTCTTTCTCTCTTTTGCTTACCCTTCACTCTCCAAGTATAATGTTCTTTTACGAAGAACTTGCCCCGCATCACAACATGTCAAAGTGTGTAAGACAGCTCCATCATTTTTCCCTCCAAGGAGCACACTGATTTCACGTTCTCCAGGACATATTTATTTATTTGCTGTACATGAGATATTCAGTATTCTTCTCCAATGCTATCACTCTGTGGCACTGATTCTCCTGTTGCCATCCTTAGTCAAAGTCCAGCTTTCAGATGCATAGAAAATAATTGAGGAGAATATGGCTTGAATCAAAGGCACTTTAGTCTTCAAACTGACATTACTATTCCTTAGTACCTTAAAGTTACTTGCTCAAAATGAGGGGTACTTGCCGCAAAAGGTCAAACATTTCAGCCCACAATCTAGATTTCATCTCAACATCAAGAATTTAAAAAAAATCCTTTCCACATGATCAATAGGCAACATCATGATGGATGGAGGAACAATTGAAACTGCCAATGACTTTATCCTACTTGGATCCACAACCAATACACTTGGCACTAATAGTCAGGAGATCAGAAAACAAATTCCACTGGGAAAGCCTGCAGTCAGGATCTCTCCAAATTACTAAGAAACAATGATGTCGGTTGGAGGACTAAAGTATGGCTAATTCAGACCATGGCCTTTATGGTCACATGCTATGCATCTGAGAACGGACAATGAATAAGATGACAGAAGAATAATTGACACATTTGGACTGTTGTTGTTGTTATGTGCCGTCGAGTCATTTTCGACTCATAGTGACCCTATGCACAACAGCCCTAAACCCTGCTCTATCCTGCACCAACCACACCGCCTCTGACACACCCATCCCGATTACCCCAGTCACCAAATCAATTCATCTCATAGGGGGGTCTTCCCCTCCTGCGCTGTTCCTCCACCCTCCCAAGCATGATATCCCTCTCCAAGGACCTGTCCCTCCTGGCAACATGTCCAAAGTATGTCAGACGAAGCCCCAGAATCTTTGCCTCCAAGGAGTAGCTTGGTTTAATCCTCTCCAAGATGAATCTGTTTGTTTTCCTGGCAGTCCATGGTACATTCAGTACCCTTCTCCAGCACCACAGCTCAAAAGCATCCACTCTCCTTCTGTCCTCCCTAGTCATTGTCCAACTCTCTGATGCATAACAAGCGATTGCAAAGACCATGGCCTGTATCAGGCGCACCTTAGTCTCCAGAGAGACACTGTTGCTCCTGAGTACCTTTGAGAGGTCCCTAACAGCAGACTTTCCCATCGCGATATGCTTTTTGATTTCCTGACTGCTGGTGCCAAGAGTGTTGACTGTGGAGCCGAGCAAACTGAAGCTGTGAACACTCTCAATCTCTTCGTCATCCATCCTGATGCTGCTAATTGGTCCAGTGGCGAGAATCTTTGTCTTCTTGACATTGAGCCTTAGTCCATACTGAAGGCTGCAGTCCTTGACCCTTCACAGCAAGTGCATGAGGTCCTCCTCAGTTTCAGCAAGCAGGGTTGTGTCATCTGCATAACGCAGACTGTTAATAGATCTTCCACCAATCCTGATGCCACAATTCTCCTCATAGAGCCCAGCCTCTTGGATAATCTGCTCTGCATACATGTTGAAAAGGTATGGAGACAGGATGCATCCCTGGCGTACACCCTTCCCAATTTTGAACCATGGACTGTAGTGTTGGAAATATCCCACAGACTGCCAAAAGAACAAAAAGATAAGTCTTTGAGCATGTGCAGCCCAAGTGCTCCTTGGAGGCAAAGATGATGAAGCTTTTTCTCACATACTTTGGGCATGTTGCTTAGAGAGGCTATTCCTTGCATAGGGACATTATGCTTATAGAAGGGTAGAGTGATGGCAAAGGAGGGGAAGACCCTCAGCCAGGTGGATAGACACCATGACTGCAGCAATGGGCTCAAGTGTGTCAGAAACTGAGTGGTTGGTACAGGATAGAACAAGGTTCATGTCTGTTCATAGGATCTCTAGGAGTTGTACTTGACTCAGCAACACCTAATAACAAAAATATCTTAGACAGGTCTGTGACAGCCACATGTGTTTTGATGTTTGTTTGTTTTTATTTCTTGATGACTGTTGCTAAGAGTATTGATTATGGATCCAAACAAGATGAAATCATTAACTACTTCAGCTCTCTCTCCCTCTATAATAATATATTTTGAAGGTTGTAGTCTTTGATCTTCTGCAATAAGTGTCTCATGTTCTCTTCATTTTCAGCAAGTGAAGCCACATAATCTGCATACTGCAGGTTGTTGATGAACCTTCCTCATTATTTTTGTATTTAAAAAGTTGTATATGTATCAGAAACCTCTGAAGGACCATTAAAACAGGTAGCTGTGGCTCACCGTCGGAGTTTCTCATTCAGTAGGTCTAATAGTCTATAGACAGATAACTCTACTAACTCAAAGGCCAAGCCCGGCTCTCTGCAGGTTCAAATACATCAGCAGCTCTGAGGGAGAAATATGGACAATCTCCTTCAGTGTGATTCACAGCCTCAGAAATCTACTGGAGAGTTAGTTTTGAATTGGTTTCAACTCAATGCCAATGGTTCTGAGTTTGAGAGGTTGGAATTAAAATATGCTTTTCAGTAGTGAGAGTTCCCAGTCACCTTTATACTGCGCTTTTTCCTAATATAGCCTAACTTCTACCAGAATCACTTGAAAAATTTCTTATTGAAAATATAGGTCAGTGGACAACATCTCAAATTGATTGAGTGTGGTTTGTAGAGAAACAAGATATCTAAATTTCAAATGACTACTCTTGGCAATTTGTATACACATCAAAGTTGGAAAATCATAGTAGTTGGCCATATTTCTTTCCCTCAAATAACCAAAGACAAAACATCCTGGTGAAACAGTGAAGCTCACAAGTTCATAGTAATGTCTACTTCATGCATTATCCTCCTA
This sequence comes from Elephantulus edwardii, assembly GCF_000299155.1. Taxonomy (NCBI): domain Eukaryota; kingdom Metazoa; phylum Chordata; class Mammalia; order Macroscelidea; family Macroscelididae; genus Elephantulus; species Elephantulus edwardii. Next base: position 5,019,240 of record NW_006399889.1, on the reverse strand, counting down.
CTTTGCCAAGTAAGCAAATAAACAAATAAAGCAGAGTTAAAAATCTGTAATTAAGATGAGAAAATGAGGAGGATGACATTTACTAAACTAAAAACCTGTAAGGTTCCCCCCCCCCTTTTTTTTTAGATATTGTGCATTTGAGACTTAACGGAACAAGATGCAGAGAAAGCAGTAAAATATTGGAATGAGCAAAGAGAAAAAAAAAATCATGACAGAGCCCTCCTAATTCCCAATAGCCTAGAAGGTAGAGATGGAATTAGATAGGGAGTAAAACATGTGAAATCCTACTCACAACTTCAGATAAACGACATTCTATCGCAGCTGTCTGGGAAAGATCCCAGCTTCCTACGGGGATGACCCATAAAGTCCATGATAACTTTATATTAAAAACAGTTGAAACACCAAGTGAGTACTGGCAGGTGAAATAACCATGGTAGCTCCAGAATTCAGCTGAACACCAGACAGCCAGCTTTATTCAGTAACAGTTACAGAAGAAAACAAGCTTAGAGATATTATTTCTCTGAGTTACCCATACTGCAGGTTTTATCAATATTTTTTATAGTCTGACTGATGATGGAAATTAAGATTACATTAATCAGCTTGATAGTTTTAAAGTCTGAGAGAAGATTGCAATTGTAAATGTAGAGGGCTCTAGAGGCCTACTGATAAGAAGCTGCACTTCAATCCCAAAGGAATGTGGTTGGAATTCACCAACTGTTCTGTGGAAGAAAGATGGGCAGCCTCATCCTCTGCTACTTACTGTCTCTAAAAACCCATTGGAGCATCAGCTATGAGTGGGTTCCAATTCAACTTGATGGCATGCAATAATAACTGCAATAAGAACAGGTCATTAAGAGAGTATGACAATTAATTAAGTGACAATGATCTGCTGTATGTTGTTGTTATGTGCCATTGAATCAACTATGACTCATAGCGACTCTATGAACAATAGATTTGAATCCTGCCCTCTCTTGACCCAGTCTCACTATCTCTGACACTTCAGCTCCCAATGTCACTGCCACAATGTTGATCCATCTCATCTAGGGTCTGCCTCTTCTGTGCTGACCCTCCTTCTTTCAAAGCATGATGCCCTTCTACAAGGGCTAGTCCCTCTTGGCAACATGCCCAAAGTGTGTGAGATGGAACTTCATAATCCTTGCCTCCAAGGAACAACCTGGTTTCATCATCTCTAAGACAGATCTGTTTATTATCTTGGCAGTCCATGGTATGTATAACACTCTTCTCTAGCACCACCTCTCAAAGTCATTGATTCTTCTTCTGTCATGCTTAGTCATTGTCCAGCTGTCAGATGCATAGCAAGTAATTGAGAAGACCATAGCTTGGATCAGGCACATTTTAGTATCTAGACTGACAGTGTTGCTCCTTAGCACTCTGGAAAGGTCCCAACAGACTTTCCCAAAGCAATTTGCTTTTTGATATCTTGACTGCTGTTGTCAAGGTTGTTGATTGTGGACCTGGGCAAGATGAAATTTTTAAATATCTCAATCACTTCTCCATCTATCATGATGCTACCAATTGGTGCAGTGGCGAGAATCTTTGTTTTCTTGATATTGAGATGCAATCCATATTGAAGATTTCAATCCTTGTCCTTCTACAATAAATATGTGAAGTCCTCCTCAGTTTTGGTGAGCAAGATTGTGTCATTTGTATAACACAGGCTTTTTGGTGATTCTTCCTTCCTGATGCCACATTTTTCTTCATGGAGTTCAGCCTTCCAAATTATCTGTTTTGTATATAGATTGGAAGGTATGGAGAATGCACACTCTTTTCTTGAATTTTGAGCCATTCAGTGTTTCCTTGCTCTGTTCATATGACTCTTCCATGGTCTAAGTATAGGTTTGTGCATGAACACAATCAAATGTTGTGAGATTCCCATTCTCAATGTTAGCTATAATTTGTTGCAATCCACATAGCCAAATGCCTTTGCATAGACAATAAAACACAAATAGACATTCTTCTGGTACCCTCTGCTTTCAGCCTGAATCCCTCTGACATTGGCAATGATACCCCTAGTGCCATGGCCTCTTCTAAAACCAGCTTAAGTGTAACAGACTTTCCTGTATTGTATCAGACCACAAAATGCAGAATGACTACATCATCATATAATTACAAATCTACAACATCACTGCCAGATCATTGAGAATAATGGCCCCAGGTATGTTGACATGCAACAATAGCCATTGTAAAATTGTATGCATTCACACATAAACTATCTGTGTGTTTAGCCAAGATGCATCTGAAATTAGCATGCATCTTGACTAAACGTATAGAGGGACAGCTGTCTGTCCCTCATTCCATGACCTTGTTTGAATCTATCTTGAATTTTTGGTTGTTCTGTGTCAATGTACTGATACAGCCATTTATATTAATAATATTGCTTAATAATTTTGTCATTCTGTTGTCTCACCTTTCTTGGAATGAAGGAGAATATTCATATCTTTCAGTTTATTTTCCAGATAGCTTTCTTCCAAATTTCTTAGCACTGAAGAGTTGTACTACTTCCAGAGTAGCAGCCATTTGTTGGAATTTTTCAGTTGATATTTCATTAATTTCTGCAGCTTTGCTTTTTGCAAAACCTTCAGTGTGGCTTCACTTTTTCCTTTAGTTTGTGATCACATGCCAACTCTTGAAATGTTTGAATGCCTACCAATTCTTCTTCTAATGCTCCCAGTACCATGCAATTTTTCCTTACCTTCAGCAATGAGTTTAACTTTTAAAAACTTATTGCAGCTTTAGAAATACCAAGCATGTTCTTCTCTTTTAGTTTCATAAACCTAGATCTTTACACATTTCATGAAAATATTTTAATTTCTCCATTAAATAAAGTTTATCTAAATCTATAGAATTCAGTTACTTCAATATATCTTCCTGCCACTTTTCCCATGCTACATTCAAGAGTACATTTGAAACTCTTTGGACACAGCTGACCATCCCCTTTTTCAGTATCCTTCTATTTTCTTCATGAATGATGTTTTCCCACAACCTGCCTGGTCTTCAGTCACGGATGTTCAATGTATCAAATCTACTTTGGGATGCTAATTTCAGATGGGATGTATTCAAAGTTTTGCTTTGGTTTTCATGGACTTGTTTTTATTTTCTTCACCTTTAACTTAGCAGCATTTGATGGTCTTTTCTGAAGTCAGACATTGCCTTGTTTTGACTGGAGATTTTAAGATTTTCTACTGTTTATTTCCATAGGCATTCGTGATTTAATTATTTTTTGTGTGATTTAATTCTTGTGTAGCTAAAAAGAATTAAAATTACTTTTGACCTAGAATATTGTAACTAATTATAATTCAAAAGCATGATTTGTCATTCAAAAATGCCCTCTTATGAATTAATAGTGAATTAATTATTCAGAGGAAGGATAGTGATACAAAATGAGAGTTGAACATAGAAAACAATATGAGCAAAGAAACAGACAAATTAATAAAAATAGCCATTTACATAAAGTGTGTTCACCTAAAGTAAGTAGAACTAAACTATCAGACACTGACTGACAATGAAAGTGGCTTATAAAATGAGAAAGAAAAATAAGAATTACAGAATTTTACATTGTAGAATTATACAGTGCTGGAGGTCAAGGACTGCAGCCTTCAATATGGATTGAAGCTCAACATCAAGAAAACAAAGATTCTCACCACTCGACCAATTGGCAGCATCAGCATGGATGGTGAAGAGACTGAGACAGTTGATAGTTTTAGTTTACTTGGTTCCACAGTCAACACTCTTGGTAACAGCAGCCAGGAAATCAGGAGGTGAATTGCATTGGGAAAGTCAGCTGTGAGGGACCTCTCAATAGTACTGAAGAGCAACAACATCAGGCTGGAGACTAAGGTGTACCTGATCCAGGCTATAGTCTTTGCAATTATGTGCTATGCATCAGAGAGTGAATGGGGATGATAGAAAGAATTGA
>NW_006399889.1:5008871-5014753 GCF_000299155.1 Elephantulus edwardii | reverse complement strand
GAATAAAAAGTAGACTAACTAGAAAACATAAAATTAAATTAACAAATCATTAATCACAATACATATGTAAATAAGCTAAATACATATACTAAAAGAGATTGTTATCATGTACTGTTGAGTCAAAGTCAACCCATAATTGATTTCCAGCAAGTTTCCAGAGGCAGTAAATTGTACAGGAGGTAAGTGCCCATGGAGCAGTTGGTGGGTTCAAACCATATACCTTTGCACTGGCAGTATAATTCCTTAGCATTAAGCCACCAGAACTCATAAAAGAAATTAAATGTATTTTTTTAAGAATCTTATGCACTACTGACTGAGTTATTCAAAGAAAGATGTATTTTTTAAAACAGAATATACTTACATGGTTTTTTGGACTTAATAACTTTAGATAAATACTATTTAAAAAGCATATTTACACAAAAACACTAACATCCTCAATTAATACATGGACATAGCAAACACTTAACCAATGCCGGCATTCTAGCAATCAACAAATGTATCAAAAGATGTTTGCAAATTGTAACTATTAGAGATGCAAATAAAAATTCCAAAGAGGTATCATCTCAGTTCTATTGACAATTGACATTCATTAACTGACTAACAAAACCTGGAAGAAAGCAAATGGTTAGAGAAGATATGAATGTGGGAGGAGATTTTTAACTTATCCATTGCTGTCAGGACCATAAAATGGCATAATGATCATGGAAAACAGTATGATGATGCTTCAAAAAACTAAAAACACAATTATCTTATAACACAATCATTCTATTCCAATGTATACACTTTCAGCTATAATAACAATGATACAAACAAATATATAAACAGGTATAAGCAAACTTCTGTTTATTGCAGGACTATGCATAATTGCAACTGTAGGAACAACCCAAGTGTACATAAATGGATCAATAGATAAACAAATATAGTGAGTCACAAAATGGAATATTATAGAGCTGTAAAGAAAACTGACAAGCACATAAAATATCTATCATTTTTTTTTTAGATTTGTGAATCTGGAGAACATAACTCTGAATGACATAAGTGAATCACAAAGGGACAAATATTTTATGATTTCATGTTTGTAAAAGGTAAGAATAGAATATGTTATGACTTTGCCTTTATAAACAAAAAGAATAGTTATACAACATAAGTCAAAGGCAGACAGGTGGAAAACAAACATTAGCAAATGAAAGCTCCTATATCCATGACCACACACAAGGTTTGACAGATAATATTTCTACATGTGTATTTGTATGTGTTGTAAATACATCCATACATATGTTGTTGTTGTTATGTGCCATCGAGTTGCTTGCAACTCATAGCGACCCTATGTACAACAGCCCTAAACTCTGCTCTGTCTTGTGCCAATCGCACTGCCTCTGACACACCCATCCTGATTACCCCAGTCACTGAATCAATCCACCTCATAGAGGGTCTTCCCCTCTTGGGCCATCCTTCCACCCTCCCAAGCATGATGTCCCTCTCCAAGGACCTGTCCTTCCTTACATCATGTCCAAAGTATGTCAGACGAAGCCCCAGAATCCTTGCCTCCAAGGAGCAGCCTGGTTTAACCCTCTCAAGAATGAATCTGTTTGTTTTCTTGGCAGTCCATGGTACATTTTAAGCTCTTCTCCAGCACCACAGCTGAAAGGCATCAATTCTCCTTCTATCCTTCCTAGTCATTGTCAAACTCTCTGATCCATAATATGTGATTGCAAAGACCATAGCCTGGATCAGATGCTCCTTAGTCTCCAGAGTGACACCATTGCTCTTCAGTACCCTGGAGAGGTTGCTAACAGCAGATTTCCCCATCTCAATATGTTTTTTTTATTTCCTGGCTACTGGTGCCAAGACTGTTGACCATGGAGCCAAGCAGACTAAAGTGTGAACAACTCAATCTCTTCACCATCTATCCTGATGCTGCTAATTGGTCCAGTAGTAAGAATCTTTGTCTTCTTGACATTTAGCCTCAATCCATACTGAAGGCTGTAGTTCTTGACCCTCTGCAGCAAGCATTTCAAGTCCTCCTCAGTTTCAGCAAGCAGACTTATGTCATCTGCATATAATGCAGATTGTTGACACATCTTCCACCAATCCTGATGCCACAGTTCTCATAGAGCCCAGCCTCTCAGATAATCTGTTCTGCATACAGGTTGAAAAGGTATGGAGGAAGGACACATTCCTGGCATACACCTTTTCCAATTTTTAACCATAAAGTAGTGGAGACAAAAGTGTCCAAAGTGATATAAATTTCTTAACCACAACAAAATACCCTTAAGGAATGTGTTGCTGATAAAAGGTTTCTGGACTATCCTCTCAGGGCATCAAGGCCAACTGGAATAACAGAGTCCAAAAACATCAGGTTCTACATATTACTTTGGTGAGTAGCAGGTGAGGTCTTGAAAATCTCATTAATGGTGATCTAAGATGTAGCTATAGCCCCTTTCCTGTTAAGAGCAGCTGCACTGCAATCTTGAAGGCACACGATTCGAATCCACCAGATGCTCCACTAGAGAAGGAGGGGCAATCTCTTTCTGTGCCAATCAGATCTGATTCAATGGTACATAAAAAGAAAGAAAAAAAGTTCTTCTATCAAGAAGAATATAATCAATGTCACTGAATGGCTATATCAAAATTGTTGATTGAGAACTTATCAGCTGTGTAAACACTCAGAGAGAACACAACAGAATTTGATCTAAAATAAATTAATTAAAATACATGCTTTATTTTAGAGAGAAAGGCAGAGGGGTGCAGAGAAGGCATATCCAAATACAAGAACAGAAGGACATGGCAGTGGGGGGGGAAGTCAATGATAAAAACACATGTAATGAAATTACTTAGGGGTCTTAACATTAGAGAAAGTGATGGGTAAGGAAAAATAAAACCAACTGCCGAGAACATTGCAAAGGATGAAGAGAGTAATTATAAGGATATTATTTTTTTTCATGCTCTTAATAGGAGTCCTGGTAGCGTGTTGTGCTACTAAGTGAAAAGTCAGTTGTACTACTAAATGAAAGGTCAGTGGTTCAAATGCACTAGGTATACTGCAGCACAAATAATAAACAGTTTCTTCCAATAAAGATTTATAACCTTGGAAATGTCATGAAAGATTACTAGGAGCAGGAACTGCATATATATATATACAAAAATATTTTGTTTGTATATATAAAAACAAAAATATATAATATATAAACTACATATTTGTTGTTCTTGATTGCTGTAGAGTCAAGCATGACTCATTGCAACCCTATGAACAAAAGGCCTGAAGCCTTGCTAAAGTCATGAAGTTTCCAGAGGCATGTTGTTCAGGAAGTGGATGACTACTGAGGAGACTAAAACAGGTAAGTGGGGAAACAAAAGCCTCTTTAACAAATGGTGTTGGCAAAATTGGAAAACTATCTGCAGGAAACTCAAGCGAGACCTAAACCTCACACCATACACAAAAATCAACTCAAAGTGGATCAAGGACCTAGGGATAAAATCAAGGACTATAAACTTCATCAGAGAAAAGCTTGGAAGAACTCTAGAAGCCCTAATCCACAATATGAACATTATTGCAAACATCTTGAAAAACCTACAACCAGGAAAGAATAAAATATATGAATGAGAACATCTCATAATCAAATCTCTACACACATTTAAAAAAATGTTCTCCAACAGGGTAAAAGGGAAAATCAAAGACTGGGAAAAAAATAATAGACTGTAATGATTTATCTGACAAGGAATTCATATCTAAAATTTATAGAACACTCCAGCACCTCAACAAGAAAAAGGTAAACAATCCAATAGCAAAATGGGCACAGGATATAAAGAAACCGTTCATCAAAGAAGACATTCAGATGATGAACAAACACATGAAGAAATGTTAAAAATCCCTAGTTCTCAGAGAGATTAAAATAAAAACAACTGTGATAAATCATCTCATTCCTGTAACTATAGTAAAGTTCAACAGAGCAGCAAACAACAAATGCTGGCAAGGTTGTGGCGAAATTGGAATCCTTATTCATTGCTGCTGCAAATGTATGATGGTGCAACCACAATGGAAGGAGTTATGGCCATTTTTCAAAAAGTTGGAAATTGAAATACCATTTGATCCAGCAATTCCACTACTAGGAGTATACCTTAAAGAAACCAGAGCCACCACCCAAACAGATATATGCACACCCATGTTTATTGTTGCATTATCTACAATAGCAAAGAGAAGCAACCCAAGTGCCCATAAACAAATTAATGGATAGAAAAACAATGGTATATTCATATAATGAAATACTTTACAGCATTGAAAAACAAAGAACTCATAAAATATTTCACAACATGGGTGATCCTGGAGGACATTATGCTAGTTGAAATATCTCAGTCACAAAAGGGTAAATACTGCATAATACCATTATTATAAAACAAAACTGACATAGGGATTCAAGGTAAATTAAAAAAAACAAACACAAAAACACTGCATTGCAAAAGATGAAGGAAAAAACTTGTTTAAAAGGAACATATGATTAGACATTATTTGTACGACAACAGTCCAGAATAAAGAGGTGCACAGCAAAGTGGACTGGGGGAGGAGTGGGAGGAGGAAAAAATTATACAATAATGAATAATATTTTTAAAGCAAACTGCGAAGTAGGGAGGAAAATATGCAACAACGAATGAATAAATGAAAAAAATGCAACTTTTCAGTAAATTTTCATTAAAATAAAAATGTTGTTGCTGTTGCTAAATGCCATGGAGTCATAGGCAACTCATAGCAACCCTATGAAACAAAAGACTTGAATACTTGTATAACTTCATTCATTTCTCCAAGTTCATAGGGTTTCCAGAGGCAAGCTATTTCAGTAGTGTATGCCCCTCCTACTTCCAAGCTTGTTTTAGTCAGGGAGCTCCACCAAACACTGTCTGCCATGGGTGACCAATATGATATTTGGCACATCAGGGTTACAGTGTTGAGCATAACAGCAATCATGAGTTACCTCTGTACAGCAAATCAACAGACCAGTGCTGTACCACCTAGAAGAATGTTTGACCAAAAACAATTAAAAGCAGGCCTGAGGGATTCAGATTAAAATCATTCACCTTTGGCTTGGTTGCATCACTTTCTGTTCACTAAGCTATTTGAGCGCTCTCTCTTATGTTGTTGTTGTTAAATGCTGCCGAGTTGTAGGCAACTCTTGCGACCCTATGTGTGAAAGAAAAGAAAAATATTAGTAACAAAAAATTTTGTTACCATTAAAAAATATAAATTTATAAACAAACAGATTTTTAACATTCTTCTCTCAGTATGTTTTAGATTAAGGAGACAATAGCAATTACACAGTATATAAGTAAAACACACAATATTTTATATTTTAAACATATATTAACATTAGAAATGTCTGTATTATATATATGTCATGTGCAAACACATACATTGTTTAGTTTTACATGGAATATTTCTAAACACAGCAAAATAAGGACAGAGATGCTACTACTGGAGTATTAAGAGGAGACTTACTTCTTTGTCTACTCTTGGATTTTTAAAATTTGTGCTACTTGTAATGAATTATATATTTTAAGAAAGAAAGAATAGCAAAACAACGGTGAGATATCATCTCACCCCACTAAGAATAGCAAAATTTGACAGAACAGCAAATGGTTCCAAGAAACTGGAACCCTTACTCACTTATGAAGGGAGTGTAAAATGGTACAACAACTATGGAAAGCTGTAGAGCACTCTCAAAAAGTTGCAAATAGAAATACCATTTGACCCAGCAATTCCACTACTGGAAATATACCCCAAAGAAAACATAACTTCTGCCCAAGCAAATATAAGCTTACCCATGTTTATTGTGGCTTTGTTTACAATAGCAAAGAGTTGATAACAACCCAAGTGCCCATCAACAAATGAA
>NW_006399889.1:4933833-5008541 GCF_000299155.1 Elephantulus edwardii | reverse complement strand
ATATGATTAGGTATTATTGTCATGACAGGAGTCCAGAATGAAGGCTGCACAGTGGAGTGGACTTGAGGGGAGGGATTGTATAACAATGAAAGAATATTTTTGGTTTTTTTTACTTTTCAAATAGAAGAGTAAATTAGGGGGGAAGAAGGTGGGCAGGGAGATAAGTGCAACAGTGAATGACTGGAAACTCTAAGTCTCTGTAAATGTTCATTAAAATGAATAATAAAAAAAGAGTATATACATTATTTGTTTAAAATTAAGATACATTATGTAATGATATTTGCCATAGATTATCCAGTGTAGGCTATCTTAAGTCATCTGGGCATATGTATTTACATTTCTAGGTTTTATGCATTTGCCAATAGCTTATAGTGACCCTATAGACAGCATGTGGAAGCAGGTGTTGCATCCATTTCCTAAACAACATGTCTCTGGAAACTCTATAAACTTTGACAAATGATAGTTATAGAAAGGCTTCAGATCTTTTGTTCATAAAGTCACTAAGCAACTCAATAGCAATCAACAACACCAACAACATTAACAGTGCTTTGAAACCCTACTCCATCTTGCACCAGCCTTGTAGTGTCCACCATTCTCACCCATTGTCGCAATCATTCTTGCTTTCTTTTGGTAACACTTTGCAGGCACTGTGTCTCTTTTATAGGGACTGGTTCCTCCTGAAAACATATCTAAAGTATACGAGATGAAGTTGCACCATCTTTGCCTCTAATGAGCTCTCTGCACTTCCTCCAAGACAGATTTGTTTGTTCCATTGTATTTTCAATATGCTTTGCCAACACCACAATTTATAGGTGTCAACTATTCTTTGGTCTTTTTTATTAATTGTGCAACTTTCAGATGTATAAGAAGCAACTGAAAATACTATGGCTTGAGTCAGCTCTTTCTTAGCTTTAAACTGGCATCCTTGCTTTTTTGCACTTTAAAGAGGTCCTTAGCAGCAGATTTTTCAAATGCAACCTATCTTTTGATTACTTGATTGTTACTGCCATGGGTTTAATGCTTGTTGTTGTCAAGCGCTGTCAAGTCAGAGATGACTCATGGCAACCTTATGATCAAAAGACCTGAACACTTTTATAACTTCTTTCATTTCTCCAAGTTCATAGGGTTTCCACATGCAAGCTATTTTAGAAGTGGATACCACTCCTGCTTCCAACCTTGTTTTAAAAGGGGAGCTCCACAAAACACTGTCACCATGGATAACCATTATTGCATTTGACACATCAGTGTCACAGTGTTCAGGATCACAGCAACCACAAGTTACCTCTGTAGAGCAAATGGACAGACCAGTGTTATACCACTTGGAAGAATGTTTCACCAAAAACAATTAAAACCAGGCCTGAGTGCCACAGATTAAAATCACCCACATTTGGCTTGGCAGCGTAACTTCCTATCCACTAGGCCAACAGAACTCTCTCTCTGTGGTGTAGTTGTTATTAAGTGTGGTCAAGTCATAGACAACTCATAGCGACCCTATGAATGAAAAACCTGAACTCTTGTATAACTTTCATTGTTTAAGTTCACAGAGTTTCCAGAGGCAAGCTATTTTGGAAGTGGATGCCACTCCATCCAAGCTCATCTGACACAGCTGGATTCTACAGAGGTTTGTTTTCTGGTTCTGGTGAGCAATGTTTACTTGCCACTGGGTGTGAGTTGATTTTTTTTCAGCTTCCTATTGAAAAAGGCTTTTGGTCACCAGTATGGGGCTGGAGTCCAGGTTGAGGAGTCATTTGGAGCAGCTGGATTGATGTTCATACACATAAAGTAGCTAATGTATAGACTCCAGAATCACAGTGACCCACAAGCTGCCACAGGATGACCAGCTGACAAAGTGCTCTGTAAGTATATTTTAACATTAATACTTTAGAACCTATCCCTTATCCTCAGTAAGACAAGATTTTGTTTTTCATGGTTTTAAAAAAATGTTTCACTCTTTTGCTTTCTTTAAGATACTCACCTTTCTGAAGAAATACTCAATGCCCTAGATTTTGATGAATATGCATGTGTTGGTCCAAACAAAACAACAACAAAAAATAAAGCTTTTTAAAAAAATTCTGCTAGTTTATTTACAGAATTCAAATACATTGTTTAAAAGATTTTTTTTCAGTTTCCCTCACCCCCTCAACCCATCAAATTGTATAATCCCATAATTAATCCCTTCATCCCCCTGCACATCCACATCCCTCTGCTTCCACCCTGTTCTACTCCTCTAGGATTCTTATACTCATTTTACAATAATGGTTTTACACGACATTTATCCTTGTGAGACTGAGTTAGTATGCTCAACATATTGATTCCGGTCCCTCCAAGTTAGGTAATAATTTATAAAATCATTGCTCTTGTGTGCTGCACAGTATTCCATTGTATTAATGTATCATAATTTCTTAATCCATTCATTTGTGGTTGGACATCTGGGCTGTTTCCTTGTTCTTGTAAAGGTGAATAATGCTGCTGTGAACATTGGTGTACAAATCTCCATTTGTGCCTCAGTTCTCATATTCTCAGGGTATATTCCAAGTAGTGGAATAGCTGAGTCATATGGAATGTCTATGTTCAGCTTTTTGAGGAAGCACCAAACTGCAATCCCACCAACAATGTATAAGAGTTCCTTTCTTGCCACATCCTCACCAAAATGTATTAATTTCTGCCCTCTTAAACATTGTTACTAGAGTGACATGGCATATCATTGTGGTTTTTATTTGCATCTCTTTTATTGATAGTGATTTGGACAATTTCTTCATATGTCCATTTGCCATTTGAATATATTCCTCTGTGAAAATTCTTTCCATGTCTTTTTCTCATTTTATTTTTGGGTTGTCAGACTGTTTCTTGTGGAGGTCCAGGAGTATTCTGTAAACTTTTGTTATAAGACTCTTGTCTGAGATGGTATTACCAAATGTTTGTATGCAGTATGTAGGTTTTCTTTTCACCCTGTTGGAAAAAGTTTTTGATGTACACATGGATTTAATTTTTAGAAGGTCTCATGTATCAATTTTATCCTCTTCAGATTTTGTATTTTTGGCTGTTTTTGGAGGATTTTTTTTATACCTTAGACTAGCACTTCTAAGCTTTATCCCAGTTTGTCTCTTATGAACATTTTGGTTTTGGGCTTCAATGCAATCACAATTCAGATACCAAATTCATCTTTCAAGGAGATTGAAAGGAAAATTATCTAATTTGGGCAAGAAACACCAAATAAGCAAACCACTCTGAGAAACAAAAATGAGATGGAAGGTATAGTACTCAAAACCTACTACACAGCAGTAGTAACCAAAAGAGCATGGTACTGGTACAATGACAGGCACCTAGACAAATGGAGTAGGATTGAAACCCAAAAATAGACCCAACTATTTATGGTCAACTGATATTCGACAAGGAAATCAAAGCTATCAAATGGGGAAATGATAACCTCCTCAACAATGGTGCTGGCAAAACTGGACTTCCACCTGCAGAAAGCTGAAACAGGATCCACATCTCACATCATACAAAAAATCAACTCAAGGTAGATCAGAGACCTGGGAGTAAAGCTGTAACATTCATAAGAGACAAAATTAAGCTTTTAGGAGGATTTAAGCTACTAAGTCTTATATTTTAAGGAGTTTATTTTCTGGTTGATAATAAATGCATCATATCTTTCTTTTATTACACATACAATTTATTTATTTAGTAAAAAGCAATAGTATGTTTGGCTTCTTGAAAATTCTTTAAAACTCGGTTGAATGCAACTGAAATCTAAGTCAGTTCACATATCATTTAAGTATTGTTCTGGATTTTCTGCTTTAGAAATACTGACAAAATAAATTAAATTGATCCACAAAAAGTCACTGATGCAAGCTATTTCATATTATATGTAAGGAAATCAAAAGGTCTATTCTATCCTCTAGGTCTAGATACTTTAGCCAGTGTTCAGGTCATTCAGTTGATGTTTTCTTCTCACTTATCTTTCTTTTAACTCATCAGGATGGTCTTACTCCTGCAATGAAGTCACGTAATACAAGTGCAGTTCTCTCAAATGACTTGCTACCCTCCTTTTCTACTTTGTAGTGTGCTATTTCTTTACTGTGACTCTATCTACTTTTCCTTAGTAATTTGTTCTCCAATTATTTGTTTTGGAGATATTAAATGCAGTCTGATTGTCACCTCTACAAACTTTATTTCCTTCTGTTATTCCAAAGCAATTTAAAAATTACAAAGTAATAACTTTGTTTTAGGCACTGTGCCAGGTGCTGAGGCTATGAGAATGAATATGACAGTGTCAGTCCCTGGGAGGGTCACATTTTATATATAATATCCTTTGGTTGAGGTTTTAATAAATTCTTGTTATTGAAGAGAGAGAAGCTAGTCTTGTTCACTTGTCATGGCAGAAGCTTGGTAAGAACTTTCATTCCACTATGCTTTTAATAATGTTCAAAGATATATTATTTAATCAAGCATTTGATAAATTTGAGGAAAAAACCTTAGAGATCCTCTATTTCTCTTTTCTAGATAGGGATATAGTTGAATCACAATCACTGATTATATCAAAAGTAAGAACTCAGCTTATTTATAATTTTTTAAACAAAAGATACTATTAATAATATTCCTTTCTTTTTTATCTTAAATAAGTGTTTATTTAAAGTGACATATTTTTATTGTTTTGCATACAATCATTCGTATACATTGTGCTTCGTGCATAATGTTGCTGATTGCCTTCGAGTCGAGCACGACTCAAAGTGACGCTATGAACAACAAAGCCTGAAGCCCCTCTACAACTATCCACATTTATCAAAGTTCATAGAGTTTCTGGAGGCATTGTTTAGGAAGTGGACACCACTCCTGCTTCTCAACCTGTCATAGTATGTTATTGTTGTTATGTGTCATTGAGTCACCTGTGATGTATAGCGACCCTATGTACAGCAGCTCTGAACTCTTCCCTGTCCTGAGCCAGTCTCATTAATTCTGACACACCAACCCCACTGCCCCGGTTACTGTATCAATCCATCTCATCCGGGGACTTCCTCTCCTGCACTGTCCATCCATCCTTCCGAGCATGTTGTCCTTCTCCAAGGAAGAGCTCTCTTGGCCACGTGCCCAAAATAAGTGAGGTGGAGCTTCAAAATCCTAGCCTCCAAGGAGAAGATTTGGTTTCACCCTCTCCAAGACAGACTTATTTGTTTTCTTGGCAGTCCATGGTATAGTCAAGATTCTTCTCCAGCACCACATCTTGAAAGCATCGATTCTTCTGTTATCCTTAGTCATTGTCCAACTCTCTGAAGCATAACAAATAATTGAGAAGATCATGGCCTGGATTAGGTGGGCCTTTGTATCTAGACTGACATTGTAGTCTTCAGCACTCTGAAGAAGTCTATGCATACACATTGTGTTTTATTCAATCTTGCATCTACACTCTATTATGTTCCACATATATTGTGGGGTTCCCCCCCCCTTACAATCATCTTACTAACAACTACATTTGTGGAAGTCTGCAATACATGCCTCATGACATCACATCCCCATTTTACATAACCACTGTCTGACTTGCTAATCCCTATCAAACCAGTCTTCTGAGGGAACAAACAAGTACCATTTGCTGAAGAATCTTCTGTTCAATGTTGATACTTTAAACATTTGTAAAAAAAAAAGTGCAGCCCAGAGCAAGTCAGGTTGCAGTAATCAACACTAGCTCACAGCATGGATCATCTTCTCTTCATCTGGTTGGGTTCTGGGGAACTTCTCCCCAGCTGTCTTTGGCTAGCTTTAAACGGGCCTCAGCCACAAACACAGGAGTATACATTTCTCTCTGCAAACCTGTTGGCCTCTTCCCTCAGCCTTTTGTTTGGTTGGTTTTTTGTTTTTCCTTATCTATACGTCTGTGCATGCCAGGTGAAAGTGCTGAAGGAACATCCACCTCAGCCTGTTTCTTTATTGTTGTATTCCTCCTAATTTCACTCCAGTGAATCCAGGTGATCATTATGAGTGACCACACTTGCCAGGTCCTTTTAACTTCAAGTCCTAGAAGTGAGCTTTGATGGGCATCAACCTTACCCTGCTTTAGAAGCCAAACAGCTAGTTAGGTTTAAAAAGTCAATCTCTTTGTCTTGTTTTCCTACTTGACTTTCTTTCAAATGTGGATCTCTTCAATGAAAAGTCCAAGGTGAGTCTACAAATCCATTCAAATACAAATTTCCTCAGAACTGGATAGGACTTCATCTTTACCCGAGACTAACATCCAGCATTCTTCACCAAATGCTAGTGTTAACAAGCTTATCTCCAAAATTTAGACAACAGTTCTAGTTATCTCATTCAAAATCAAAGAAAGAAGTTCATTAATTAAAAAAGAAGTTAGAGAGCTAATTTGAGACTCAGTATAAAATCCAGTATGTTGTTGTTGTAAGTGCCATAAAGTCGCAGGTGACTCATAGGGTTGCTATGAAGGAGAGTCCTCGACGCTTGGGGGCCTTTCATCCTCTCTCCAGGTTCATAGGGTTCCCAGAGGCAAGCTATTATGGAAGTGGATGCCACTCCTCCTTCCAAGCTTGTTTTAACTGGGGAGCTCCACCCCACTCTCTGTCCTCATTGGGTAGCCAACCAAAATCCAGTATAAGATAATTTATTTCCTGAGTGAAAGTTCTTATCAATAAATGTAACATTGACCCAAATACCACTTGATAATTTAGGGGTAACTTAGTGTGATTTTTCTTTCTTTGAAATAAGATGTATAGTCACTGAGTAGGTAAGTAGATGTCAAGTGCTTAGATCAGAATTAAGGGCAGAAATACTTAAGTTTCTCATTTAAACAATGAAGGCCTAGATCTTTGCTCTTCCACACTTCAACTTCCTAAACATTCTGTTTTGAGAAGTAGTATATTCCTCTAAGTTTTCTTCTCCATTCAATAAAAGCCTCTGGTTGGTAACCTACATACACTTATGTTGTAACATGCCATTGAGTCCCTTGTGGCTCATAGTGATGCTGTGCTATGTTTAACAACTCTGAATCCTGCCCTGTCCTAAGCCAGTCTCACTGACTCTGACACACATAATCCCATTGCCCAGTTATTGTGTCAATCCGTCTCATCCTGTGCTGTCTCTCTATCCTTCCAAGCATAATGTCCCATACTTCCTAGCCATGTGCCCAAAGTATGTGAGACAGAGCTTCAAAATCCTTGCCTCCAAGGAGAAACTTGGTTTCACCCTCTCCAAGACAGACCTATTTGTTCTGCCTGTCCATGGTATGTTCAATACTCTTCTCCGGCTCCACAACCCAAAGGCATGAATTCTTTTTCTGCCATCCTTGATCATTGTCCAGCTCTCTGATGCATAGCAAGTAACTGCAAAGACCATGGCCTGGATTCATTGCACCTTAGTCTCTACACTGGCATCATTGTTCTCCAGCACTCTGGAAAGGTCCCTGATGGTAGACTTTCCCAATGCAATTTGTCTTTTAATTTCCTGACTATTGGTACCAAGAGTGTTGATTATAGAGCTGAGAAAGGTGAAATTGCTAACGTCCTCAATCTCTTCTCCATCCATTATAGTGCTGCCAATTGGTCCATTGGTGAAAGAATCTTTGTCTTCTTGATGTTTAGTTTCAATTCATACCAAAGACAACAGTCCTTGACCTTCTGCAGCAAATGCTTCATGTTATCTGGTTGTGTCATCTGTATAGCTCAGGTTGTTGACAAATCTTCCTCCAATCCTGATGCCACACTCCTCCTCAAAAAGTCTAACCTCTCAAATTAGTTGTTCCATATATAGACTGAAAAGGTGTGGAGAGAAGATTCATCTCTGATGCACTCCTTTCCTAATTTTGAACCATGCAGTATTTTCTTGCTGTTCTGACAACTGCCTCCTCATCCAAGTATAGGTTTCACATGAGCTCAATGGAGTGTTCTGGAATTTCCATTCTTTCCAAGGTGAGTCACAATTTGTTGTGATCTTCACAATCAAATGCCTTTGCATAGTCAATAAAGCCTAGATATCCATTCCTCGGGTACTCTTTGCTTTCTGCCAAGATCCATCTGACATTGGTGATGATGTCTCTAGTGCCATAACCTCTTCTAAATCCAGCTTGTATTTCTGGTAGTTCTCTGTTAGCAATACTGTTCCAGTTATTTTTGAATAATCTTCAGCAGGATTTTGTTTGTGACACTGTTTGATAATTTTCACACTCTGTTGGATTACCTTTTTTCCACATATTTAATATCTAGAGCTTTGGGGTATTTGTGTCTATTGATGATGGCTTTAGAGAAGGAATGTACATGTGTGCTAAGATAATTTATAGAGCATAATATCACCCCCCCCAAACAACCTTACTGCCATTAAATCAATGTCAATGCACATTTAAAACAGAACAGAGCTTACTTACTAGGCTTCCAAGGTAAATAATCTTGAGGGCAATAGACTCCCACAACTTTCTTCTGCAGAGCTGCTAGTGAGTTTGAACTACTGACACCAGTTAGTTATCTGTCAAATGCCTTAGCTACCATTGCTAAAAAACTACAAAGAGAAGAACCAGCACCTTTGGAACTGTTGTTTCTATTGTGTGCCATCGAGTCATAGCAGAGGCAGGTAAAACCGAACAGGAGGTTGCCCATCCTTCCCCCTCAGAGCAGGTTATGGATTCAATCCAAATGTCTTCAGGACTACAGCACAGTTTCTTCTTACCACTAGGCCACAAGAGCTCCCTAAGTTTCTGGAACTTCTTCAGAGCTTCTGATACTACACAAGGGGAATAAAGACGGGAGATAGGGCTTGTTTGTTGTGCATGCCCCCTTCCATGCATCACATGCTGTAGATGCCTACAATGCTGCCTTGATAAGGGACTAAACATTGAAAAAAATGTTCTAAGTAATGCTGTATCAGAGGAAGTGGGTTTTATAATCCATGTAAGTCCTACTAAAATCTGCCACATTGATAGCTCTCGCTGTGGTTTCTTGGTTCAAAGATAATGAAAACCACTGGAATTATTTCCAAGCACACTGGTCCTTTTCTTTTCAATTTCTCAGCTGTCACAAAGCACCTTGACACTAAAAAGTAGGTCCCAATGACTTAACCTCCCCACACCAAAGTTATGCACATTGGAAGAAACATTGTATATTACTAGACAAAACATGATCCACAATAGGTGTGTGATTAATGTATGTTTTTAAAGAGTTGCAGATCTCTTTAAAGAAGAGTACTGAAGTTGATTTTTTTCCTTGTTCATTCCGATTTAAAGGAAAGATATCAGGAACTAAACTTGAAATTATAGACAACTTGACTCCCAAAAGGCACTGCCATAATTTGAGGTGCTTGTTGACTGTCTGAAAGGTAAAGCAAGACAATGGCTGCCTTGTGTTAATGCTTTCTTATTAGGAGACTCCTTGTCAGTAACAGGTCAGGAAAGGATATATAGAAATCCAATTTGAAATCAAACACAGTGACATTGTTTCTGAATAATTACTAGAAAAAAACCGTTGTGACAGTCTTTCATAGGTGTTAGTAGGGAGAGAATACTTAGAGGATAAAGAGTCTCTTTTCTTACTCATAGATTTATTTACACAATTGTATTCACACCTAAATTTATATTTACATTTTATGTCAGGTGAAGGCCTGATGGAGAGGTAATTGATCATGCAATTTTGGCTATAGATATAAACAGCATTGAATAGCAGAGTCATTTTAGAGCAATTACTGAATTTCAATTGCAAGGCTGCACTTACATGCAGGTGGCAAAAATGACATGTGAATAACAGGGCAAACATCAATAAAATAGCAAACAGAAAAAATAAGTGACATGAAAAGCTAATTCTTTAAGGTCAACAATTTCAATACATTAGAAGTATGTGAACAAATTGCAAAAATCTTGAAGGCCAAAATCTTGAAAGCCTCTATGTACAAATATTTGCCAATAACCCAAATACTTATATTGTTCATTTCATTAATTTAAGATTAATGAATGAAAATTAATGATTTGATAGTAAAAGTACCATTCAAATTGGAAAATAAGATTTGAAAAATAAAATAGGAAATCATCATCAGTTATTGCTATTTTTTTGTTAGGCACTCTCAAGTTGAGAGCTCTCGACTCATAGCAACCCTATGGACAACGGATGTGACCCTGTCCTCTCCTGTGCCATCCTTGTCACATCTGACACATTTGAGTGTATTACTGGAGTCACTGTGTCAATCCACCTCAAGCGATCTCAAATAAGCAATGCACTCCTTAAAAAGAGAGAAGCTGCCTGATTTCGAATCATACTGTATAATTATGGTCAAGACAGTGTGGTACTGGTACAGAGATAGACACATAAATCAGTGGAATAGAACTGAGAATGCAGAAATCATTTCAGGTACTTAAGCTAAACTGATCTTTAATAAAGCAATGAAACCAGTTAAGTGGAAAATGACAGTCTTTTTTAACAAATGATGTTTGCAAAATTGGAAAATCATCTGTAGAGAACTCAAGCAAGACCCACACCTCATACCATATTAAAAAAACAAACAAACAAAAAACCAACCAACCAAACAAACAAAAAACCCAGCAAAACTGAAGGTGGATGGACCAAGAAGTAAAACCAAAGACTATAAATTTTATTTATTTATTTATTTATTTTTAGTTCAGTGGGTTTACTATTCAAAATTACTTTACTAGGCAATGACCAAGGGAATAGAGTACTCTAAATAATAAATATAATAGGCAATTAAAAGATTAATTGCATTGGGGAAGTCAGCTCTCAGGGAACCTCTCCAAAGTGCTAAAGAGCAATGATGTCACTCTAGAGATTATGATGTGCCTAAACTAGGTCACGATCTTTGTAATTACTCACTATACATCAGAGAGAGCTGGACAATGACTAAGGATGACAGAAGAAGAATTGATGCCTTTGAGTTGTGGCACTGGAGAAGAATACTAACCATACAATACACAGCCAGGAGAACAAATAAGTCTGTATGCGAGAGAGTGAAACCAAATTTCTCCTTGGAGGCAAGGATTTTGAAGTTCTGTCTCACAGACTTTGAGCCTATGGCCAGGAGGGACCAGTCCTTGGAGAAGGACATCATGCTTAGAAGGGTGGAGGGACAGTATAGGAGTGGAAGACAGTGGATAAGATGAATTGACATGGTAGTGGAGCAATGGGACTGGGTGTGTTGAAGCAGTGAGATTGGCTCAGGATAGGGCAGGGCTCAGAGCTATTGGTGGCTATGAGTCATGAGAAACTTGATAACACATAACAACAACAAATAATAAACCTGCATTGCATTTCATTAGAGAAAATCTTGGAACTCTAGAACTCTAGAAGCCCTAATCCACAGTATGAACACTCTTTCAGGCATAATGAAAAACCACAACCAGAAGAGAATAAAATAGATGAATGGGATTGTCCAAGAACAAAGTCCCTATGTACCGCAAAAAAACTTCTCCAACAGGGTAAAAATGAAGGTCACAGACTGAGAAAAAAAATACTTAGTAATGATTTATCTGAAAAGGGATTTGCATCTGAAATTTATAGAATACTCCAGTTCCTCAACAAGAAAAAGTTGAACAAACCAATAGCAAAACAGGCTCAGGATATGGGTAGATACTTCACTAAAGAAGACATTCAGAGGGCAAACAAACATGTGAAGAAATGTTCAAAATCCCTAACTATCAGAGAGTTGCAACTAAAAACACCTATGAGATATCCTCTTACCCCAGCAACAATAGCAAAGTTCAACAAAGAAGCAAACAATAAATATAGGTGAGGTTGTGGAAATATTGAAACTCTTCTTCACTACTGGTGAGAGTGTAAAAGGGTGCAACCAATATGGAAGGTGGTATGGTGCTTTCTCAAAAAGTTGGAAATTGAAATGCAATTTGACCCAGAAATTCCACCACTGGGACTATAAATATATCAGAACCGTCATCCAAACAGATATATGCACACACATGTTTATTGCTGTGTTATGTACAATAACAACAAGATGGAAACAACCCAAGTGCCCATCAACAAACAAATGGATAGAAAAACTATGGTACATTTATACAATGGGATACTATGCATTACTGAAAAAAGGAACTTGAAAACATTACACAACAAGGGGGAGCATATCATGCTCAGTAAAACATCTCAGTCACAAAAGGGCAAATACTACACAGCATCTCTGTTATAAAGCAGGTCTGACATAGGGGGTTGGGAAGAGAATAGGAAGAGTATGGAATAGGAATAGGAAAAGAGGATAGATAATGTTGATTGCATTGGAATAGATAAAGGAAATAATTATCTAAAAGGAATACATGATTAGGCATTATATGTACAGCCAAAGATCAGAATTAGAGATATATCACTGCAAAGAGAACTGGGGGCACGGGGGAGGAGGTAGGTAATTGTGCAACAATGAATGAATTTTTTTTTAAAAAAAGTGAACTAGGGGAGGGGGAAGAGAAGGAGTGGGGGTAAAATGTGCAAAAATGAATGAATGAAGATCTAAATTTTCTATAAATATTCATTAAAAGCACAATGAAAATGAAATTTTATTTTGAAAATAATCCATCTTGTTGGAGGTATTTCTGTCTTTTTCCAAAGAATAGTCTCTCCTAGAAACATGCTAAAGTATGTGAGACAAAATTTCTCCAGCTTTGCCTCTACGAAGCACTCTGGTTTTCCTTTTTTTTACAAGACACATCTGGTTTTTCCTTTGGCATTCCATGGACTATTCAACGCTCTTTTCCAACAACACAGCTCAAAGACATCATTTCTTTTGTCATCCTTATTAGTTGCTCAGGTCTCAGATGCTTATCAAGTGATTGAAAAAAGACCATGGCCTGAATTGCATGGCCCTTAGTCTTCAAAAATGACACCATTGCTGCTTTTTTTGGGAGAAGTCCATGACAGAGGACTTGTCCAGTGCAATATATCTCCTTATTTCTGGACTACTGGTATCAATGAACCTAAGCAAGATGAAACTGCTGACAATTTCAATCTTTTCTCACTCTATCACAATGCTGCTTATTGTCTCTTTGGAGAGGAATTTTTATCTTTTTTAAGTTGAGATGCAATCAACACTGAAATCTGTAGTCTTTGATCTTCTGTAGCAAGCATTTTAAGTGTCATAGGGGTAATTTTTATTAGTTGGATCCTGAAATATAAGAAAAAGAACTGGCAAGTTTGGATGAGAGAGAGTTTTTAGTAGATTTAGAGTATATTTGTTGTTGTTGTTGTTAGGTTCTGTCAAGTTGAGTACAACTCATAGCAATTCTATGAAAACTGGCCTACACCTTGCCCTACCTTTGCCATCCTCATCATCTCTGAAACCTGAGGACTCATCGTTAAAGTAACTGTGTAAATACATTTTGTTAGGAGTCTCCTTTGCTTTCTCTATCTTTCCAAGCATGTTGTCCCTTTCCAAGGAATAACCTTGCCTAGCAACATGTCCAAAGAATAAAAGATTAACCTTTGCCATCCTTGTTTCCAAGGACCACTCGGGCTGCACCTTCTCCAAAATGTATCTATCTGTTTGTTCTTTTGGCAGTCCATGGGATATTCAGCACTCTTCTCCAACACCTCAGTTCAAAGACATCAATTTTTCTTCTGTCATCCTTATTCATCGTCCAGGTGATTGAGAAGACCATGGCCTGAATCAGGCATACCTCAGTCTTCAAACTTATATCACAGCCTTATACATTGTTGAATGACAATAGAACTTTGTTAAAAGATTATTTAAGTTGCATTTCCATTTTTTCATTTTTAGATGTTTACAAAAACATATATAGGTTAGCATGTGACTGTTGAACCATATTCTCTCATCTTTTCAGGACTGTCTTTTATTTAATCAGTAATAATTTAAAAATTCTAAGTCTGAGTTGAACTGAGGAGGGTTTGAAGTACTTGTTGCATTCCTTGGAATGCAACCTTCATTGTATCTTAATGTTAGGAAAACGAAGATTCTTATCACTGGATCGATAGGCAGCATCATGACGGATGGAAAGGAGATTGAGACTGTCAACAGCTTCATCTTGCTTGAATCCACAATCAAAACCCTTGGTACCAGCAGTCAGGAAATAAGGAAACACATTGCTCTGGGAAAATCTGCAAGTAAGGACATTTCCAAATTATTGAGGAGTAGTGATGTCAGGTTGAGGGCTAAGATGTGTCTGATTCAGGCTGTAGTCTTTTAGGTTACTAGCTTTGCATTTGAGAGGGACAGTCTGCGGTTAGGGACCTCTCTAAAGTACTGAAGAGCAATGGTATCACTCTGGAGACTAAGGTGTGCCCAATACAGGCCATGGTCTTCACAATCACTTGCCATGCATCAGAGAGCTAGACAATTACTAGGTAGGATAGAAGAAGAATTTATGCCTTTGAGTTGTGGTGCTGGAGAAGAGTATAGAATATACCATGGACTGCTAAGAAAACAAACAGGTTTATCCTGGAGGGGGGTGAAACCAGGCTGTTCCTTGGAGGCAAGGATTCTGAGGCTTCATCTGACCTACTTTGGACATGTTGCAAAGAGGGACCAGTCCTTGGAGAAAGATGTCATGCTTGGGAGGGTGAAGGGATAGCACAGGAGAGGAATGACCCTCTATGAGGTGGATTGATTCAGTAACTGGGATAATTCGGGTGGGTGTATCAGAGACAGTGAGATTGGCACGGAATGGAACAGGGTTTAGGGCTGTTGTACATTGGGTCTCTATGAGTTGCAAGCAACTTTATAGCACATAATAACAACACCAATGATTAAAAATGACAGAAAACAAATTGATGCCTTTGAGTTGAAGTGTTGGAGAAGAGCACTAAAAATCCCTCAGATGGCCAACAGAACAAACTGATATGTCTTTGAAAGGGTCCAGCCAGAGTGCTTTTTGGAGGCAAGAATAATGATATTTCGTCTCACATACTTTGGGCATGTTGCTAGGAGGGACTATTCCTTGGAGAAGAACATGATGTTGGGAGGGGTGGAGAGTCAGTGAAGGAGAGGAAAACTCTCAAGCAGGTGGATTGATTTGGTGACTGCTGCAGTGGGCTCTTGTGTGTCAGGAAGTGTGAGGATGGCACAGGATAGAGCAGAGTTCAGATCTTTTGTTCATAGGGTCGCTCCGAGTCATGCTCCAGTCATGATCGAGTCAACGGCATCTAACAACAACAAGTTTGGGTTGAAATGGGCGAACAAATAAAAATGAAAATCCAGGACTTGTCTTCATGGGATGGATTTGGTCAACGACTTCAGAATTTCAAGTCATTCCCAGCATCAAAGTCTTCAGACTATAGAGCTCTGCTCTGGTGATGTAGTCTAGAGAAATCTGTGCCTTTAACCTAGAGGCAGCCAGTCAGAATCTAGCAGAGTAAAACCGTTTCCTCCTGTGTAATTTGTAGTCTCAGAAAACTCACTGGAGGGTCAGCTAGGAGTTGACACAGACTCAATAGCAATGAGGTTTTTGAGAGAGTTGAATTTACATGTAGGGTGAAGTGTAGATAAAGAAAAGCAGAGTTAATGAGGAGTAATTTAGTGAACAGTTACAATGAGGGAGTAATGAGATGAAAAGTTGGAAAGAGGGAAACAAAGAAGTAAAAGGAACACTTTAGTATAGTGTCATGGAAACCAACAAAGAGAAATGTTTAAAAAGAAAAGGCTGAATCTAATATCACAAAAATAATGAGCAGTCAAGATGCTACAAAACTGATGACACAGTCATTGGTGACCCCTGCAGGAAGGAGCATAGTCAGTGGAGTGAAGCAAAAGCAAGCACTTTTTCCAAGGGGAAAAAAACAAAACCCAAAACCAAAGAAGGAATGTGTGTGTGGTGAGGAAGAGAAAGTTGAGTTTCAAGAAACTTGCAGTACACAAAATGATGGTAGATTGAAAGTTCAGAAAGGTCTTTTTTCTTGTCTGATTTTTTTCCCTCCAAGCCCGAGTATATCCGAGCACCTTTTAAGACAGGCAAGAAAATCAAAGGAGAGACAGATGTTGGTGATATGCAAACAGGGTGTTTATAATAGAATGGGCAAAACTATAGTGAATTCACTTTAGAACAAACAATACCTTTATCGTGGAAAAGCATATGAAAGCTTAGACTAAAGGGGAAAATAAACGAGTTTGAAGTGAAATAGGGGCTCTGAGAATTAGATGTGTCCAAGCAGAATGTTTTGAAGAAACACATGTCCAATGTGTACAAAAGTCCAACACAACCCAATAAAAGGGGTACAAGCAAGAGTAAGGTTCTGGTTGAACTCAATAGCATCATTTTTGAATGACAAACATTTGTAGAGAATATAAACTGTTCATAAACATTTACTGATATGGCATTACTTACTCCTTGCTAATTAATTCACTAAGATTGATGAAGATTAAACTGGAATAGCGAAACACTGAAAAATTTTATTTCCTGATCCTACGCACTCACACTCCACACGAGCCAAAGCCCTGGTTGTCAATGGTTACACCACGGTGATTCAGAAGAAAGCTGTTCCACATTAGTAAATTAGATTGAAAACACATTGTTACTTTCAACATTAGCAAAAACCACATGGTATCATGCTATGTTGCAACAGAGCTGAGGATTCTAGAGTTTCAAATCTTTGAAACTAAGCAAGGCAGTAGAGAAGATTAGCATTTACTCACCTGTAAGGATGAAATATTTGCCCTTACTTGGAGTACTAATAATTCTGAAGAAAAATGATGTTGTTTATTGAAAAGACCAGAAATGAGACATAAGTAGAGATGGGACTGTACAATAGTAACATGAGAAACACCTGGATAAAGTAATAAAATGCTGAAGGGGAAAAGAAAAAGAATTCAGAAAATAATGAAATGTCAAACCAGTGGCTTTACCTATTATCCAGCAAAAGGAATAAGAACTGGAAACTTAATAATTCAGGTTGGAATGGAGGGGATAGTTCCCCATATGCATTTTCTTATTAAAAAGGAATGAAGTAAAAATGTGAACACAGCCTCCTAGAATATGCCTGATAAAGTGTCCAACCTTATAATCCCACTTTGAAAGTCAATTAACTAATATTTCAATAGCACAAATTTGCCTTTCACTTATTAGGAGTAGGAGACTCTTCTGTATTCCTGATGCCTTATCAAAGTCCTTATCATAGTGGCATGTGTATGTAGATTTATGGACAAAGATATAATAAGGATCAATATAATGTAGATCAAGTTGGCTTGATGTATGTGGGAAAATATAGCCTTTGGGTATGATAGTAACAAGAACCTGGTCCTTAACATTTTATCCCTAATTTCAAACAGATTAGATACCAAGAGTTAATCAATTCTGAGAAATTAGAGGAGGATCACAGAGCATTGTTGTCAGAATATTTGCAGGCTGAAGACAAGGATGGGCCACTGGGGAGGCTGGAAACACTGCATGGAATCCAGTCAACACTAACCAGCAGCTTCTGTTGAAACCAGCTGTACCAGGGACCTCAGGATTTGAGCATTGATTACGCCAAGCAGAAAGTCATCTGACTGGCACATATGGCAGGCAGAAACATTAGGAAAAGAGCCAGGCATGACTATTTCATAAACCAAGGGTGAGCACTGGGTCAAAAAGATACCTCAGGAGTGGGCGTCCACAGAGAAGCAAAAGACAAGGATAGGGTTTTCTGGGCAGTCGTGGATCAGAGTTGGAGACATCAGTTTGAACTTGTTTTTTTCTCTGTGTATGTATAGATTATTACATACAGAAATATGTAAAGAAGGATGTAGAAAGAGACAGTATAACATGTACATACACTGTTTCTCTTCCATCTGAGAGGACTGACAGTAATGAGCACATCTAGTGGTCAGATCTTGATTTCTAATACCTTTTTCTAATAAAAGGAACCAAAGATCCTTGAAGATATGACAAATTCTAGGGTGTATTCATTCCCTGCCCAGAGTGAGTGACCTTCCTTTGGGTTTCCAAGGTTATAAATTGAAACACAAGAAGACTATCTTTAGGACTGTCTATTGTAGGACTAGAGCAGGAGATATTTTTTTAATGTGCTGAATCCACCTTGAAACACCAGAAAGTAGCAAAATTTCAAAACAGCCAATCACGCATACAGAAATTGGAAATTTGGGTGACAAATAAGCAATATTAAATTATAATACAAAGTATAAAATATTCATTAGTCTATATCAATATAAAGGAACCAGGTGGTACAGAGGGTTAAGTTTTTAAAGCTAACAAAAATGTCTGTGGTTAAAAATGCATCAAGCATTACTACCTACAGAAAGCTGAAGCAGGATACACACCTCTTACCATACACAAAAATCAACTCAAGGTGGATCAGAGATCTTGGGGTAAAGCCCAAAACCATAAAGATCTAAGAGAAAAAGTGGGACCAAGCTTAGAAAGCCTAGTTCATGGACCAAAAAAAGGCTGATAAAAACAGCCAGAAATGCATAATCAGGAGAGCATAAAATTAATGACTGCTGCATTCTAAACATGAAATCCCTGTGTGCATCAAAAACATTTTCTAACAGAGTGAAAAGAAAACCTACTGACTGGAATAAAACATGTGGCAATACCATTTCAGACAAGGGTCTCATATTTATAGTTTACAGAATCCTGTAGGACCTCCACAAGAAAAAGACTGATATCCCAATTACAAAATGGACAAAGACATAGAAAGACTTTTCATAGAGAAAGATATTAGAATGACCAACAACACATGAAGAAATGCTCCAAATCACTGGCAATAAGAACAATGCAAATCAAAACCACAATGAGATACCATCTCAGTCCAGGAGCAGTGGCAATATTTAACAGGACAGCAAGTAATAAGTGTTGGAGAGGATGTGGAGAGACAGGAACTCTCATCATCTGTGGGACTGTAATATGGTACAACCACTCTGGAAGGCAGTTTGGTGCTTTCTCAAAAAGTTAAACATTATGTTCTCTAGACTCTCCCATATTATAGGAAGTTCAAAAGGGGAAGAGAACAGGGAGAAGGAGTGGGAAAGGGGAAAGAAGATGGATGTGGGGATATAAAAATAGGAAAGATTTAGTGGAGACTTGAAAAGACAGGGTAATGATAGACATGGATCAATTGTAATTAATTCTGTAAATACAATGTTTATGAGTGATTGCATAGAGCACTATGTGCATGAACAAAATGCAATAGAAATGAAGATTGTATAAAACCCAATGTATATGAATAACTGTATGCGAAACAATAAAAATGAGAAGGAGACAAAACAAAACCTGCACAGAGAAATTCCAAATGACCCAGCTATTCCACTGCTTGGAATATACCCTGAGAAAATGAGAACTGAGGCATAAATGGAGATTTGTACACCAATGTTCATAGCAGCATTATTCACCATAGGAAGGACATGGAAACAGCTCAAAGGTCCAACCACAATAGAATGCATAGAGAAAGTACGGTACAGTCACACAATGGAATACTATGCAAGAACAATGATTTCGTAAATCACTACCTAACTTAGGAGAGACTAGACAGCTAAGTGAACTAGTGCAGTCCCATAAGGACAAATACTGTATAAGAACATTATTGTACAAATAGTTAACTAGTAAAACATGTATGAGGATCCACGGTGGGGAGGGTAGGAGCAGAGAGGTGAAGATGGGAAGGGGGTTAATCATAGAGTCACACAATTTGATGGGTGGAGGGAGGGATGAGTAAAGGAAATGGGAAAGATCTGATGTGAAAAACAATGTATACAAACTCTGTAAGTAAACCAGTATAAAAGAAAAAATTTAATTTAAAAAATCCACCAAGCAATCGATGGGAAAAGATGATGTATTTATCTTCCATTAAGAATGACAGCCTCAGATAAACAACCCAGTTTAAAAATGGGCACATGATATGAACAGACACTTCACCAAAGATGACATTCAGATGGCAAACAAGCACATGAAGAAATGTTCAAAATCCCTAGCTCTAAGAGAGAGGCAAATCAAAACAACTATGAAATATCTCACCCAAGTAAGAATAGCAAAATTTAACAGAACAACAAACAACAAATGCTGACGAGGTTGTGGAGAAACTGGAACCCTGATTCACTGTTGGTTGGAGTGCAAAATGGTGCAACCACTGTGGAAGGCGGTATGGCGCTTTCTCAAAAAGTTGCAAATAGAGATACCATTTGACCCAGCAATTCTACTACTGGAAATATAGCCCAAAGAGACCATAACTGCCACCCAAGCAGGTATATGCACACCCATGTTTATCATGGCTTTGTTTACAATAGCAAAGAGTTGGAAACAACCTAAGTGCCCATGAACAAATGAATGGAGAAACTGGTATATTCACACAATGGAATACTATGCTGCAACAAAAAACAAGGCACTCATGAAATATTATTAAAAATGGATGGCTCTGGAGGACATTATGCTGAGTGAAATATCTCAGTCACAAAAGGACAAATACATAGTGCCACTGTTGTAAAATGGGACTGACATAGGGGTTGGGGGTGGAGACTGAGAAGGATGGGATAAATTATGTACGTTGTATTGAAACAGATGAGCAAGAGAACTGTTTAAACGATATACATGATTAGGTATTATCGTCATGACATGGCTGACATCGTCAGAACAAAGGCTGCATAGTGGAGTGGACTTGGGGGAAGTGATTATATAACAGTGAAAGAATTTTTCTTTTACTTTCCAAAGAGAAGAACAAACTGGAGGGAAAGGTGGGCAGGGAGAAAAGTGTAACAATGAATGAATGGCCAAAATGTCTGTAAATTTTCATTAGACTGAATAATAATAATAAAAAAGGAGGAAAAAAACATTGACAGCCTCGGTAGGACTGTTCTGATCTATCCTCTAGGATTGACTTGAGTGAGAATTGACTAAATGGAAGTAGGAGGATAATATTAATAAAATAAATGAATAAATAATAGTGGGAATAAAAATATCATTAGCAAACGCTTCCAAATTATTTATGCACATACTTGATCTTCAAGGAAAGGGAACAATTTCCACATCCTACTGGATCACCTTTTTTTCTTTCTTTGTGGTTTCTTGGGAATAGGAACAAATATGGCTCTTTTTCAGTTAGTTCAACATCTGTCTTCCAAATTTCTTGGCATCAACTAGCAAGCATGTTCAGGGTTGCATCTTTTTGTTGATACATGACAATTGGTATTCCATACATTCTTGGGGCCTTATTTTGCCCCTGTTCCATTACCACTTAAACTCTCCCTTCATTACCATTTGTTCTTTATGAGATGCTACTTCTTGGAATGTTTAAGTGCTAATCAATTTTTTCTAGTACAATGATTCTGTGTATCCCTTCCATCATCTTTTGATGCTTCCTGCATCATTCAATATTTTAAGGAAAACTTGAGAAGAAGAAAGTAAAGTAGTATCATACAATGGGGAAAAAAAGGATGGAGTTCAGAAATTAAATGGAAGAACACACTTAGAAGCCGAGAGAACTGAGAAACAAATTTAATCTTCGAATTGCAATCCAGAAGGATCTCACTAGTGTTCCCCACAAGTGTGAAGGTCCTCAAAAACAATGACAGTCTATATGGAAAACTCAAAGCCAAGAGGAGCCTAAGAAGACATGACAACTAATTATAACATGGAACCGTGGATGAACCTGGAACAGAAAAAGGATACTGCTTTTTTTTTCTCCCTCTTGGTAAAAAATAAAATAAAAGAAAAAAAGAAAAAAAAAACATGAACTTTACCTAATAATGTATCAATATTGGTTTACTAACTGTGACAGAGTACTATGTGTTAATATTAGGGGAAATTGGATATGCAATATAAGAGAATTATTTGCGCTATCTTTGTAAGATTTTCACAGATGTAAAACAAAACTATCCTTAAAATTAATTTATAAAAAATAAGACCAAAAATAAATAACCAAAAGAAAACAGAAAAGCAAGACACCTCAATGACCCTTTTTCTTGTCTCCTTCTGCTTCTTAATGCAGTAAATGCAATAATTTTATTAAACACAAAGAAAAGAAAATACTTCAAAACTGTGTTGAAGACAATATAGAAGAAGACTGAAGAAATCAGTTGTAAATATGCTTGTTTGATTACACTAGGAATATGAAAGACTTGCCAGAAAAACCTCTGATAGATTAATTCAGTCAACTGAATTCTATAAGCACTTGGGTTTGTCGGGTTTTGGGGGGGGGAGGCTTTGTAAGAGGCCCTGGTGGTGTAATCGTTAATGGCTTAGCTGCCAACTGAAAAGCTGGTGGTTTGAACCCACCCAGACCTTTTGATCTGTTCTCATAAAGATTACAGCCTAGAAAACCCTATAGGGCAGTTCTACTGATGAGTTAAACATTGACTGGACAGCACCCAACAGAAACAACATTGTTGTTGTTATGCGCAGTTGAGGTTATTAGAGTTCTTAACAACACTGAACTAAAGATCAGAAACTTGACCTACCTGCTCTATCCCCACAATCGCGGACACAGTAGAGCTCATTATTATAGTCACTGGGCTGGTCCACCTCTTTGGGGGTCTTCTCTTTGACTCTCCACCTTTCCCAGAATGGTGTCTTGATGAGATGGATTAATACAGTGACTGGGGTGATGGTGGTTGGTGTGTCAGAGTTAGTGAGACTGCTCAAGACAGGGAAGGGTTCAGAGCTGTTATACATAGTGTCACTATGCATCACAGGTGGCTCAATGAACAATAACATACTACTATGACAGGTCTGGAAGCAGGAGTGGCATCCAATTCCTAAATAACTTGACTCTGGAAACTCTATGAACTTTGATAAATGTCAATAGTTGTAGAGGGGTTTCAGGACTTTTGTTCATAGGATTGCTATGAGTTGTGCATGACTCAAAGGCAATCAACAACAGTCCCTCCTGACAATATGCCCAAAGCATGTGAGATGGGGTTTCACCATACTTGTCTCTAAGAAGTATCCTGTTGAACTTTGTCCAAGTCAGGTATGTTTGTTTATTTAGCAGTATTTAGTACTTCTCACCAACATCACAATTCAAAGGCATCAATTCTTCTTCTGTCATTTTTGTTTATTATCCAACTTTTAGATGCATAGAAGGCACCTGAAAATGCCATGGCTTTGCACAAGTGCACCTTAATCTTTAAATTGACTTTGCTGCTCTTTTGCCATTTAAAGAGATCTTTGCCAGCAGATTTCTCCAATGTCACACGTCTTTTGATTCCTTAACTGTTGCTATCATTGGTGCTGATTCTGAATCCCATTTTTCTCCACCAACGTTGTTGCCTATTGGTCCAAAGTTGTGGATTTTATTTTCTTACTTTTTAAGCTGTAACCCATATTGAAGATTGTAGTGTTTGGTCTTCTTCACTAAGTGCTTCAAGTTTTCTTCACTTACTCCAAGTAAGCTTGTGTC
This sequence comes from Elephantulus edwardii, assembly GCF_000299155.1. Lineage (NCBI taxonomy): Eukaryota > Metazoa > Chordata > Mammalia > Macroscelidea > Macroscelididae > Elephantulus > Elephantulus edwardii. The sequence goes on along the minus strand of NW_006399889.1, from coordinate 4,985,274 downwards.
ATCTGTATAAAATAGGTTGTTGATGAGTATTCTTCTAATCTTGATGTCACCTTCTTTCTATAATTCAACTTCTCTAATTATTGTCTCAACATACCAACTGAATATGTATGGGCATTTCGAAGAGGTTAAAATAAAACATTGGAGTTAAAACATTCATTCAACTGCCATCAGGTCGGCAACATATCAGCACTTTGCCCTATTTTGTGCTGTCCTCACAATATTGTCCATGCTCATGCCTCCTATTCCAGTTACTGAGGCTAGGGAGCATCAGTCATCCTTACTAACTAGGAAAGCACTGATTAATTTACTACTGATTAATTACACTACGCTGGTAGAAACAAGGTTGTGTAGAAACAATATTTATATTACAAAGAAATACTATTGTGAGGTAGTTCCCTCACCTTCCCACTCTCATTGAGCTGGACAGTTTATCTATGTATCAAAAAATATATTTTTAAAATTTCTTGATAATTAGTAAATGAAAAATCAGGTTATATCACTGAATGTAATATTTCAGTTTGTATATAGGTAAGAGTGAAGATTTGACATCAAAGTGTTAACAGCAGTTATTTTATGGTGTTAAGAATACAGGTGATTTAAGAGGTTTTAAAATATCCAATACATATTTTACCATACCCATTTACTAATTTTATAATTATAGAAATAAAGATTTTTTTTAAAGTAATTAAGGTAACATGGCAAAAACAAAGACAGATTTTAGAAAACAAACCACAGCTCAGCATTGGTTGTGGGAGACATCCCAGAGCTTTCTGTAACAGGATCTTTTTAAGTATATAGGGAGATGAGGACACGGACTTGAAAATCATATCATATAAAAGAAACAGAGCTCCAAGTTTATTTGTACATACATGCCTACAGGGTCTTGTGTTTTATATTAATTCCTTTTTGATTAATTAGATAAAGAGAGGAAAGAAAATATACAGATCAGAAAAATAGAAAATTTAAGAGGCAATAGCTAAGGACCATAATCAATGTTTCATCTATATTATTCGAAGAATATTTAATCTTTCCATCACAGCAAACGTACATTTTAAATCTCGGATATTTACAAGTGAAAGACAATAATTAACAACAAACCTATGTCTTAAAATAGTTTTTACACCATAGAAGAGAAACCCTGTACAGTTATTCTTTCCTCATCCCTACAAATGGACAGACGTGTGAGATCTTAACATACAGGCTAATATGGTGAAACCTGTGAAAGTGGAACTCATTGGTACTGCTTGTTTTTTTCTAGCTGACAGAGGACACCTAACACTTTTCTCTCTCTCCTTTTGGGAGGAATATTGATTTCTTCTCTGACAGGTTTCTACTTTACTATGGTTTTGAGAGTTTTACTCTAACACCATGTCTACCAATAGCTAGTATACATAAGTACAGATTGTCTTCTTGACTCTTATCATACTTTTTATCAAGAATGATAGGGTGATTTGGCAAAAATGACTAAAGTACATATATTTTTGTTGTTGTTGTTGTTTACCCTCAGGCCAGAACCGACCCATAGCAGACCCCCTAGTGGGTTTTCAGAGGCAGTTATCACATGGGAGGAGATTGCCCAGCCTTCTCCTGTGGAGCAGCTGGTGGCCTCAAACCAAACTGTGTGCATTTGAGATTGCAGTGCAGCTTCTTGCCAATAGGCCACCAGAGCTCAAAAGTACATACACTAGTGATAATGAACTGATAAGATAAAGAAAACATTCTGAGTATGATAGGATGAATACACCAAGCAAATTATATGAAAGGTTCTTCGTATTTGACTTTATGTATGTATTATGGCAGTGGAGTAAATTTATACATGGGAGAATTTTAGAGCACCTGTGCTGGATCTTTGTTCCTCATTTGTTCCTTAACTCTTGCCTTCTTCCCCCAATATTAAATACCATTGAGTTGAGTAGAACTCATAACGACTCTACGAACAACAGCTCTGAAGTCTATACTATCCTGTGCCATCTTTATCATCTCTGACATACTTAATCCCTTTGCTTCAATCACTAATTTTACTACTTGAAATAGCAATAAAAATAGAAGCAGCACATACACAAAGAACTTTTGGTTTTAGAAAAGATTTCAAAATGTACTGAGATACATCTCTATAGCCCAAGGAAAGCAAGGAGGTGAGTTACTTATTTATCTAAGCAAATCACAATTTTATTCTATGGGGGAAAAAAACCCCCAACAACCTAGATTGGAGCTTTGTTCACACAGGCTTCTATATTCACTGACTGGTTACATTGTCTGCAGTGAGCCGACGTTTAAAGATTGCTATTGTTATTAGCTGTTGTTGGATCACCTCTGTCTCTTTGTGACCCTCTGTACAATGGAACCATTTGCTGGCTGCTCCTGTGTCATCCTCATAATCAACTGTGAATTGCACTATTATGATCTCTGGGGACTTCACCAACAAATATTCAGAAGTAGATTGTCAGATCTTTCCTCTTAAATTGTAAAGAATGTTGTTTGCTGTTATCAAAGAGATACCATACTGGAGGTGCTCACTCATCTATTCCAAGAAATATGGAAGACAACTACCTGGCCAACTGACTGGAAGAGATTCTTATTTGTGTCCATTCTAAAAATGGTCATCTAGGGGTTTTTGTTGTTATGCGCCATCAAGATGCCTGCAACTTTTAGTGACCCTATACAATAGCTCTGATCCCTGCTCTATCTTGAGCCAATCTCCTGGTATCTAACACACCTATCTCTGTTACCCCAGATCTAACTGAGCATGGAAATTATAAAATAATATCATAAAGAAGATAAATCTTGCTGAAAATATAAAACTAGTTGGAACCAGACATTGACAGAAGACCACCAGAAATTCAAGCTGGCTTCAGAAGACATTGAAGGAGAAGTATCATTGATGATATCAGATATATCTTGGGGCAACATGTGACTCGAGCACAGCAGGGACTGTGAGCATGGCACAGGTCTGAGGGTGGTTTGTTCTGTATTAGATTGAGATGCTATACCCTGGAATTGACTGGAAGGCACCTCACAAGATATTTTTCTCCTACTCATAATTTTAGTCTTAGAGACACTGAGCTTATACTACTAATAAACGTATCCATTTAAATATGTTCCATTTTTTAAAAATTAGTCTTTTCATTATTTAAAAACTATCAAGATATAAACAAGGGAGGGGAGATTCTCCAAAATATGTCTGTCGAGTGGGTTAATTAAGTTTTTACACTCATAATTGCATGTTTACAACCTTTCTTTTACCCTAGTACCATCACATAGATGAGCAAATAGACAAGAATATTATATTGGAGTGGAGTTTCTGGCTTCCTGGGTAATGTACAGATATTAAAGAGGACAAGAAATCACCTTTAAACTTTGCCGAAAGCCAAGCCCTGGAGTTTCCTAAAAAAAAAAAAAAAAAAGACACAATTGATGTCTCACTACTTTTTGAGTGGTAGTGCTTTATTCTTATTTCTTTCATCTTTTTTACACCTTCTGAGAGGTTAAATTAAGCCATTAGCACATAATGCTTGACAGCTAAATTGCTTTTATTGTTTCAATTTTGAGTGGGATTTCAAAAAGAAGTTTATGGTCAATGTTGGCTTGCCTTCTCTTTATATTTACTCAGAGGTTTAATTTCCTTAAAAATTCTGGAATCTAAAATGCATGGTGGAAAAAATTGAGTAAAGCTAAAATTATCTTTTGATTAATCATGCTATTAATGCCCTCTTTTACACTACTTTAAGATGCTTTCTATGGAATAAAATAGTCTTCTCTTTCTTGTCAAGTTTTTAAAGAAGTTGGGAACTTTACATAGCTGGGATTTTTAATGTCCAAAATATGTATGTCTCATTGGTTGAAAACAGATTTCATTAAGCAAATATTTACTACAAATGATGCAAAGTTAATCCTTGCCTTGTAATACTGAGAAATGTGATAGGCAAAATTTTGAATTATTCAGGAAGCATCAAAATAAATTGAAAGGGATACAAAGTCACTCGACCAAAAAGAACTGATCAACACTCGACCAAAAAGAACTGATCAACACTCAAAAATTTCAGGAGGTATCGTATGAATAAGAGCCAGTGGTGGTAAAGGAAGATGTTCAAGATACTGGGGTGGGAGGGGAAAATAAAGCCTAGGAATTATGAGATACCAATGGACATGTTTCAACTAATGGATGTAGTTCTGGACCTGCTCACCAGTCTATTCCAGAAAATTTGAAGGACAGTTGCCTTGCTGACAGGCAGAAGATATCAGTTTCCATTCCCAAGAAAAGTAACCTAGCAGAAAGTAGAAATAAAAAATAATATCAAATGAAAGCAAAATATTGCTGAAGATAATCCAAAAACAACTAAAAATACAATGATAGGGAACTGCCAGAAATTCAAGGAAGGTTTAGAAGAAGATAGTGACATCAGGCATATCATTGTTGGGTCCTGGTTGAAAGAAAAAAAAAATACCAGAATATTATTTGTGGTTTATTGATGATGCAAAGGCCCTTGACTCTGAGGAGCATAATATACTATGCCTAATATTGAGAATAATAGGAATATAACGCACTTAATTGTGCTCATGCAGAATCTGTACCTAGATCAAGAAGTTTTTGCCCTTACGGAGCAAGGGAACATTGCATGGTTTAAAATTATAAAGGATATGCGTCAGGAATCCATACTTTCTCCATACTTATTTAATCTGTATGCTAAACAAATAATTTGTGCAAAGAATCTATGAAGAGGAGTGTGACATCAGCATTGGATGAAGATGCATCAACAATAACAGCAAAAATTGCACATCAAAGACAGGGTTCAGGTTTGTTGTACATAGGGATGCTATGAGCTGTACTCAGCTCAACAGCACCTAACAACAACAACATCCTAAATGTAATAATACAGCCACATTTTAAAAATTATCTATTGAAGATACACTCTTCAGGGGAGCATCAGAAAAACCCGAACAAAGCTCCAAGACTGATTGATCAGTTGATTGTGTGATAAATAAATAATGACTTTGTTAGTCACTTTATTCTGCTATAACAGAAATCCCAAAGGAAGTAGCTTTAATAAATAGGAGTTTTATTTTATCACCATTGAGAAGACAAGGAAAGGCTGTCTCTGCTGCTCAAGGGTAAGGAGGAAATCTTTCTTTCTCTCTATTCTCTGTAGATTTCCATTTGGCATTTACCTTCACCATTTCTACCATTTTTCTGTGCCAATTTTCCACTTTTTTTTCTTTTAAACATTTTATTAACTTTTAACATTGTTGTAACTGTACACAGAAAACAATACACTAATGCCACACTTTCTCCATACACAATTTCATGACCTTCATGATATTGTTTGAGCCAATGGGACATTAATATCTCCCTTAAACATTATACATTTTTATTTTGTTAATTAATTTTCATGAAAGTTTACAAAGACTTTGCATTTCCATTCATTCATTGTTACACTTTTCTCCCTGCCTACCTCCCCCCGTCCAGTTTGCTCTTTTCTTTGAAAAGTAAAAGAAAAATTCTTTCATTGTTATACAATCCCTCCTCTCAAGTCCATTCCACTATGTAGCCTTTGTTCTGGAGTCCTGTGATGACAACAATACCTAATTATACATCCCTTATAAAAGAGTTCTCTCCCTCATCTGTTTCAATGCAGTATACATATATCTCAAAACTATTTTACTTCAGACCTATTCTACACTTGTATAGTCTTTTTTAAAAAAACTTTTTAATTTATTATTTTTGGGTGTGTACCATCAAATTGGATTTGACTGGTACAAGAGGAAATTATCCGTTCTTCTCCAGCAAAGGTATAGTCTTTCTAACATAACAAGGACTATATTTCTTTCTATTACATCCACATTTATAAAGGTTATCTAAACTGATTAAGGTGAAGTTATAACTAATCTGTAACTGATTCCCTGTGGGTTTTTGGAGCATGGGATGAGATCTCCCTTCTTTCTTCTGTGGAGCAGTTAATAGATCTGAGCCATCAGTGAGGCAACTTTTTTGGATAAGCCTCTCAACTCCCTATAGACCATTTCACTTGACTCCAACTCATACTAGTTGCTGTTGTTAGGTGCTTACAAGTTGATTCATAGCAATCCTACGAACAGCCAACCTGAAACTTGCCCCGTCTTGCACCATGTTCTCCAGCTCTGAAACACTAGAACCATTGGTAAAGTCACAGTGTCCATACATCTCACTGGGGTTCTTCTTCTCCTTCACTGGATTTCCATTCATTCATTGTTGCACTTTTCTCCCTGCCCAACCTCTCCCTACCCAGTTCGCTCTTTTCTTTGAAATGTAAAAGAAAAATTAATTGTTAAACAATCCCTCCCCCCAGGTCCACTTCACTATACAGCCTTCGTTCTGGACTCCAGTCATGACAATAATACTTAATCCCATATCCTTTTTAAACAGTTTTCTCCCTCATCTGTTTCAATGCAGTATACATTATTCACCCCATCTTTCTCAGTCTCCCCCAAACCCAAATGCAGGCCCATTTTACAACAGTGGTCCTATGCAATATAAGTCCTTTTGTGACTGAGGTATTTCACTCAGCATAATGTCCTCCAAGGTCACCCATTTTGAATAATATTGCATGAGTTCCTTGTTTTTCAATGCAGCTTAGTATTCCATTGTGTGAATATAATACAGCTTCTCTATCCATTCATTTGTTCATAGGCACTTAGGTTGTTTCCAACTCTTTGCTATTGTGAACAAAGCCATGAAAAACATGGGTGTGCATATATCTGCTTGGGTGGCATTTATGGTTTCTTTGAGGTATATTCCCAGTAGTGGAATTTCTGGTTCAAATGGTATTTCTATTTGTAACTTTTTGAGAAAGCGCCATACTGCCTTCCATAGTGGCTGCACCATTTTACACTCCCACCAACAGTGAATAAGGTTTCCAGTTTCTCCACAACCTCGCCAGCATTTGTTGCTTGCTGAGAGGATAAAATAGATGAATGGGACCTTCTAAGAATCAAATCCCTATGCACATCCAAAAACTTCTCCAACAAGGTAAAAAGGGAAGCTGCAGACTGGGAAAAGTATTTGGTAATTACATGTCAGATAAGGGACTTATATCTAGAATTTATAAAATACTTGAGCACCACAACACGATAAAGGAAAACAACCCAATTGAAAAATGGGCACAGGATATGAACAGACACTTCACCAAAGAAGATGTTCAGATGGCAAACAGGCACATGAAGAAATGTTCAAAATCCCTAGCTGTAAGAGAGATGAAAATAAAAACAACTATGAGATGTCATCTCACTCCAGTAAGAATAGCAAAATTTAACAGAACAGCAAGCAACAAAATATATTTTTTATGAACACAATTTAAAGCTTATAGTTAGAAATACAGATACCCACATGGTGTCCTGTCACTGTGTAAAGTCAATTCTGATTCATAGTGACTTTACAGACCACTTATCCATAGGATTTTTTGAACTGTAGTCCTTGAGGGTAGAGCTTCAGATCTTTTCTCCCAAAAAGCCACTGTTGGGTTTGAGCTGCTCACCTTTCGGGCTTCTACAAAGACAGACACATATAATTGCTACAGTAAAGTTTCAATAGCAGGTGAATAGGAGATACTTACAGAGTTTGGAGGTTTGGACTAAGGTGTATTAAAATTGATGTTTTTATGTGCCATCGAGTTGCCTGTGACTCATAACAACCCTATGTACAACAGCTCTGAAGCCTGCCCTGTCTTGAGCCAGTCTCATTGACACTGACACACATATCCCCATTGCCTTAGATACTATATCAATCCATCCCATATGGTGTCTTCCTCTTTTGCTCTGTCCCTTCACCCTTCCAAGCAGGATATTCTTCTCCAAAGATTGGTCCCTCCTGGCCACATGACCAAAGTATATGAGACATAGTTTAAAAATCCTAACCTCCAAGGAAAAAACTTGGTTTCATCTTCTCCAAGACAGACCTATTTGCTTTCTTGGCAGTTCACTGTATGTTCAAGACTCTTTTCCAGCACGACAACTTAAAGTCATCAATTTTTCTTCTGTAATCCTTAGTCATTGTCCTGTTCTCTGATGCATAGCAAGTAATTACAAAGACCATGGACTCTAGACTGATGTCACTGCTTCTCAGTACTCTGGAAATGTCCCTAACAGCAGATCTTCCCAATGCAATTTGTCTTTTTATTTCCTGACTGCTGGTGCCAAGAATGTTGACTGTGGAGCCGAGCATGTTGTAATTATTAACAACCTCACTCTCTTCTCCATCTATCATGGTATTTCCAATTGACCCAGTGGTAAGAATATTTGTCTTCTTGATGTTTGAACCAGCTGCCTTTTGGTTGGCAACACAATTAAACAGAATGTAGAAATTATCTAACAATACCATTAATATCACAAGCAAGCAAAATACTCCTGAAGAGAATTCAAAAACTGTTGAACAGAAGAACTTCCAGCAGCTCAGGCTGGATTTATAAAAGGCCATGGCCCCAGAGATATCATTGCTGGTGTCAGATGGATCCTGGCTAAAAACAAAGAATATCAGAGGAATTTGTGCTTTATTGAATTTGCAAAGACACATGACTATGTGCACAATAACAAATTGAGAAGAATAAGAATCCCAGAACTCTTAATTGTACTCATGTAAATATTATACCTAGACCAAGAGACTATTGTGCAAACAGAGAAAGGGAATTCTATATGGATTAAAATCAGGAAGGGTTTGCTTTAGGATTGTTATTTTTTTTCCCTCCATACTGATTTAATTTGCATGCTGAGAAAATTATTTGAGAAGTTAAACTCTATATGAAGAGGAATATGGCATCAGTATTAGAGGGAGATTCTTCAATAACCTTCACTATGCAGATGCCACAGCCTTGTTTGCTGAAAGTGAGGAGGACCTGAAGCACCTGCAACAGAATGTCAAACACTGTGGCCTTTAATATGGATTCCATCTAAACATCAAGAAAACAAATATCCTCACCACCAGACCAACAGGGAACATCATGATAGATGGAGAAATGATTGGAACTGTCAACAACTTCATTTTACTTAGATCCACAATCAATACACTTGGTACCAGGAGTCAGGAGATGAAGAGAAATATTGCACTGAGAAAGTCTGCAGTCAGGGACCTCTCTAAATTATTGAGGAGAAATTATGTCAGTTTGAAGACTAAGGTGCACCTAATTAAAATCATGGTCTTTTCAGTCACTTGCTAAGTATGTTAGACCTGCATAATGAATAGCGATGGCAGAAGAAAAAAAAATTATGTCTTTGAGATGTGCTCCTGAAGAAGGGTACTGAATATCCCGTGGACTACCAAAAGAACAAACAGACATGTCTTGGAGAAGGTTCCACTAGAGTGCTCCATAGAGGCAAAGATGTTAAAGCTTTGTGTTGCTAGAAAAGGTTATTCCTTGGAGAGGGACATCATGCTTGGAAAGGTGGAAGGACAGTGAAAGAGAGGAAAGCCCTTAACCAGGATGATTAATACAATGGGCTCTAGTGTCACAGATTGTGAGGATGGCACTGAATAGGACAGGATTCAGATCTGTTCATAGGGTTCATAATGTCACTATGAGTTGTATTCAACTCAATGACACCAAACTACAACAGGCCACCAAAGTTTTATCTTCCTGGAATAAACTAGCAAATCATGTTGATACAAATGGCTCCAGTTTTCAGTCTTAAAGGTTAATCCTATTGTTTCCAATTGTTTAAATATTCACAATAAACCTAGGGTTTTGTGTTTTGTTTTTGTTTTTTTTTTTAGATTTGATTCTCTTAAACGCTAATGTCTTTAATGATTTGGAGAATTAATTAGTACTGTGTATGTATTAATACTTGAGTATGTATTTATAATTCAGTTTGCTTCCAATTTAACTATTCTCCAATAGAAAAGTCAACAATATATTGGAGCTTTGACACTGATTTTCTGCCTATCCCAGCTGTCAAGCTGCTAGTATTCTAACAAGAAATATGGTGGGGCACATATTTTATGCAGAAACACATCACAGCCAGAAGGGAACATGGAAATACCTGGGCAGATGTTTAGCCTCATAGGGAAGAACTTCACAGGATGCCAGTCCAAGTGAAACTGAAGTTTAATCACTCCATTCTAATGATTCTAAAGAAAGCAGGAAAATGGATAGAGACGGCCAAGAGAATGCTGCGAGTTGGAAACCCACAGCTTGAAAAATAACATAAAATCAAGTTTGCCTCATTCATATCTTAAAGTAGCTACTTAGAGGACATAAAATTATAATTCAAAGCATAAAGTGTCAGGAGAAAGACAATATAATTAGTTCTGTTAGTAAAAAAAAATTACTAAGCAGAGAGAGAGCACTGGTGGCCTAATGGCAAGAAGCTGTGCTGCAATCCTGAAGACACATGATTCGGATCCACCAGCTGCACTGGGGGGAAAGGATGGGCAATCTCTCCCCTATAACTAACTGCCTCTGAAAATTCACCAGCAGGTCATCTATGGGTTGGTTTCTACTCAACAGCACACAACACCAACAAACAGAGAGACCATTCCCCTTTGTAGTAAGAATGACAGTAAAGAGAGAACAACCAAATTCAAACCCTGGGTCCACTTAATAAGTGGAAATGGGGACATAGAGTAATGAAGAGATGGGCTGAGTTAGATGTGTTCTTTCAGCACTGTCCACCTATATGATGAATAGATAAGTGGAAAAGTGCTTATGGACTAAGGATCAGAGTCCTGAGGATACCTGATGTGTTGCCCATGTGGGGTTAAAGCTGAGTGAAAAGACCAGGATGTCTGCAACAAAGGAAGAAGTGTGGACTTCTGAGTTTGTGACTGATGCCCAGGTGGATCAAGTCCTGAAGGCTGGAGACAAGTTGACCAATCAGATGAAAAGATGTTTCATTCTCTGAGCTACTGTTAATTGCTTTAACCTGATAGTTTGCTCTGGACAGGTCCTTTGTTTCCAGATATAGATGCTGAAGGTTCCAATTGTAATAGAAGATTCTTCAGAGAAAGACAAGCTTGTGTTCTCAGAGTACTGGTTAGATGTTGTTATTGGCGTCAGATGCCATCAAGTCAAGTATAACTCATAGCAACCCTATGAACAACCAGTCTGAACAATGTCATACCCGGTGCCTTCTTCACAATCTCTGACACAGTCCACTTTGTTGAGGGTCTTCCTCTCTTTTGTCACACCTCCATCTTTCCAAGTATGATGTCCCTCTCTAAGGAATAACCTCTCCTAGCAACCTGGATTCTATGAGGAAGAATGTGGCCTCAGGATCAGAAGAAGATTAATCAATAACCTGTGTTAAACAGATGACACAACCTTGCTTGTTGAAAGTGAGGATGACTTGAGGCATTTACTGCAGAAGATCAAAAAGTGTAGCCTTCTTAGAGAGCTTTGATGGCCTAGTGGCAAGAAGCTGCCCTGCAATCCAAGAGGTGTTGTTGTTGTTGTTATGTGCCGTCGAGTCTCCTGCGACTCATAGCGACCCTATGTACAACAGCCCTAAACTCCGCTCTGTCCTGTGCCAATCGCACTGTCTCTAACACTCCCATCCCAATTATCCCAGTCACTGAATCAATCCACCTCATAGAGGGCCTTCCTCTCCTGCGCTGTCCCTCCACCCTCCCAAGCATGATGTCCCTCTCCAAGGACCGGTCCCTCCTCACTACATGTCCGAAGTAAGTTAGACGGAGCCTCAGAATCCTTGCCTCCAAGGAGCCACCCGGTTTAACCCTCTCCAGGACAAATCTATTTGTTTTCCTAGCAGTCCATGGTATTCTCAGTACTCTTCTCCAGCACCACAGCTCAAAGGCATCAGTTCTCCTTCTATCCTCCTTGGTCATTGTCCAACTCTCTGATGCATAACAGGTGATTGCGAAGACTATGGCCTGTATCAGATGCACCTTAGTCTCCAGAGAGACACCACTGCTCTTCAGCTCTTTGGAGAGGTCCCTAACAGCAGACTTTCCCATGGCAATGCACCTTTTAATTTCTTGGCTGCTGGTGCCAAGACTGTTGACTATGGAGCCAAGCAAACTAAAGCTGTGTACAATCTCAATCTCTTCACCATCCATCCTGATGCTGCCGATTGGTCCAGTGGTGAGAATCTTTGTCTTCTTGACATTGAGCCTCAATCCATATTGCAGGTTGCAGTCCTTGACACTCTGCAGCAGGTGCTTCAGGTCCTCCTCAGTTTCAGCAAGCGGGGTTGTGTCATCCGCATAATGCAGATTGTTGATAAATCGTCCACCAATCCTGACCCCACATTTCTCCTCATAGAGCCCAGCCTCCCGGATAATCTGTTCTGCATATATCCAAGAGGTATGTGGTTCAAATCCCCCAGATTCTTTGCTGGAGAAAAAGGGACAATCTCCTCCTGTGCCAGTCAGATCCAATTTGATGGTACACACACAAAAAATAGTACATTTTTAAAAAATATATAAAAAAGAGATGTAGCCTTCAGTATCGATTGCATCTCAATATCAAGAAAATAGGTTCTCATCACAGGACCACCACAGTCAACATTACAGTAGATGGGGAAAGAATTGAAGTTGTTAATTAGTTCATCTTCCTTGGATCAAAATCAACACCATTGGTACCAGCAGTAAAGAAATCAGGAGACTTATTACACTGGGCAAGTCTGCTGTCAGAGACTTCTCCAGAATGCTGAAGAGCAATTATGTCAGCTTGAAAACTAAGAAGTGCTTAATTCAGGCATTGTCTATTCAAATACCTGCTATGCATCAGAGAGCCAAATAATGAATAAAGATGACAGAAAAAGAATTTATGCCTTTTAGTTGTGGTTCTGGAGTACTGAATATCCCACGGACTACCAAAAAGAACAAACGGCTCCATCTTAAAGGAGATGCAGTCGGAGTGTCCCTTGAAGGGAAAGATAGAGAGGCTTCATTTTTCATACTTTGAACATGTGACCAGGTGAGGCTATTCATTGGAAAGGGACATCATGCTTGGAAATATGGGGGTGGTCAGTGAAGGAGAGGAAGACCCTCAATGAGATGGATTGACATGGTGACTTCAACAACAGACTTGAGGGTTTCAGAGGTGGTAGAGATGACACAGGATAGCGCAGGGTTCAGACTGTCTGTTTAAAGGTTCACTATGAGTCATTCTTTGACTTGAAGGTGGCTAACAATATTACACAAGCAACATGGTAAAAATATGTGAGATGATGTTTCATCATGTTTGCCTCTGTCTACACTGTCCCCAAGACATATGGGCAAGTCAAAAATTGGCTATCTAAAATGAGAGGATTAAAGCATGATCAGAGTATGTCAGATGAAGCTTCATCATCTCTACTTCTGGCTGCACCTTCCCCGATACATATGGACAGATCAGAAATTCACTATCTAAGATGCTGACATTCAGGCATAAGGCATGGAATGGCTGACTTTCATGCTTTTGTGAATGCAGATGATTGTAAAAGGAAGATTGATCCTTTGACAATGTCCAGTAAAACCAGGCGGTGGTCTGTGACGGTAGAATTTTTTTCTTTTTCTATCCAATGCCTTAGACATGCCCACATGGTCAGGTGGAATATGTAAGTAAAATGAATCTTTGAGGCTCCACCCACCACCTTTAACTGCCCTGGTGATGTGGTCTCCAGTTGCTTAAACTATGGTTCATCATTGATCAGTTGTCTTCTACATCACCAACAGCTGTTAAGGCAAACATAAGAGAGAGAACTAACTAGACTGTGGAGAGATTGCAACAAGGTGAGCCAGATGGAGTCAGAGTTTGTGCTTGCTAAATGATTAAAGGAAGAGCTGACTTGGGACTGCTATGAAACAAAGCTTGAGGCAACCAGAGGTTTCTTGCATTTGTGTTCCTGAGCTGAACCGAATGTTCACTATGTGATATCCTTTGTGTTTCCTCTCCACCCCAAATGGTTTTGCTAATAAACTCCACCACTATGAATAAAAAGAGATTCTATGACATATGCATGGTATATTTACAATGAATACAGACCCAATGATTAATAGAAACTGGTTCAGCAATGTGGGGAGTATATCTGACCTTAGAAGGATTAGTTTTATACTTTGGATGTTGTTTATGGGGACAGTTCCCCTTTGTGAAGTTAGGAGAGTTTGGACTCATGTTGCTACTACTCTTTTTACCCTCTTGAACACCATACTACACTGTAGATAGATTACACGAAGTACACTTAGAAGTCAAAGCCACGAGAAGAAAATTTGAATGTAAAAGAATCATGGAAAATCTCTAAGAAAATTGTGGAGAGAAAGACAGAGAGGTGAAAACCTTCTCCATCTTACAGACACTCTAAGGCCCAGGATTGTCCAATATTTACTGGCAGGCCTTTTATATTTCATGTTACCTCACCCGGATCCCCAATTCCCAAAAGCTGCCCCATTCAGTGTTACTATTTATTCTCAATGAGAAGTAGAGTTGCTCACCTGCTATTTCTAAAACTCCTATTAATAGAGCCCCTAAAGCACTCTTGTCTGCCGAGCAAGCCACAGAAATAGAAATGCACTGCAATCTGCTGTGGAAACTTGTCAATTAAAATAATAGATCTTTAGTTACAAACTGTTACCATGGTTTGATTTTAAAGTGAATGGATAAAGTACGGAGAGGTTAACAGAAGGGCGTCTTCATATTTCCTATTTTACTTGTTTTTATTGTTGTGTACCATCAAGTTGGAACTGACTCTATCTAACCCTCCGACAGGTTTTCTGAGTTACTTAATCACACTGAAGATTGCCTATCCTTGTCCCGTGAAACAACTGGTGGATTCAAACTGCACACCTTTGGTATTGTCGCTCAACTTCTTACCATTAGGCTAGTGACAATATAATTCTATGTATGAATTGTGAGGATGTTGCAGATCAAGAAAGATCTTAATCATATGGTTGCTATGACTTGGTGTGACTTGATGGCACCAAGCAATAACAATATGTATGTACAAATATGGATTAACTTTTGCACAATGAATATGCTAATGTAGCCAGCATCCACATCATAAAACATTATTGTCACAATGTCCTATAAGCTTCCTGTGTTGTCTCAAATAGTGACACCTCAAATGTAGCCATTCTCTTACCTTACATGTCCACCAATTATTATTTCCTACTTTTCTGCTTATAAAATCATAAAAACAGAATCACACTGTACATAAATCTTTATGTCTATTTTGTATGGCTTAATATTTCAGCTGTGAGATTTAACCATATTATTGCTTATTTTTGTTTTTAAGTGATATCAAGTCAGTTCTGACTCATGCACACTTTACTGTGTAAAACAGAAGAAATATCTCCCAGTCCTGAACCATTATAATTTTGATAGTGTTTGAGCCCATTCTTACAGTCACCATGTTAATTCATCACCTTGACTTCCTATTTTAGCCTGACCCTCTATTCTTATTTATAGTACTGAAGAGTTATAGTTTATTCATTCTCTTTTCATCCACTGCTTCTCATTTATTCAGTCTTGTTTCTGTGTATGGCATACTACAATTTATTCATTCAACTGTTGATGAATATTTAGATTGCTTATAGTTGTAGGCTATTATGCATACTGTACTATATGAAAATGCTAACACATGTCTTTTGTTAAACATACATACTCATTTCCATTTATAATATAATAGAGTTGATATTTTTACATATGTACAGTTTAAGTACATATTACCAATCAATCTTCCAAAATGGTTCTAATCAATTACCATGTGAAATTTCAATTGCTCCATAATTCTTAAAACATTTTGTAGTGTCTGACTTTATTTCCCCCACCCCAAGAGGGAAATGTATCTTGTTTTTCAAGTATCATCTATTTCGTTATCCTTCTTTCACTCATTCAGAGAATTTTGACCTTTCCTAATGCATAGTAACTTTGCACATCTTTTTAGAAGACAGCAATGCTGTCAAGGGCGCTCAAAGTTAGCAAAGAGGGACACAGATATGGTGTGAAACGTCAAGTTCTATATGGCACAAGGATGCACACTTTCAAGGGGTTAGCTCTATAATTCTTATCACAGAATCCTGCTGGTGAAGTATGTGCAAAAGTTACTCTTTTAATTTCACCAAAAGGGAAACCTACAGACAGATACATATGAAAAAACCCTCCATTTAAACTCAAGTTCTCATATGCATGTCAGCTCTTTATCGACAAGCTTATTGGTTATTTGACATTATATATACATACTAATAAATATTAATATGCTGAATCAGTTTTCCAATAATTTTTTTAATTTAAAAAATTGTTCATTTTTATATCTCCTATTTATTGATTTGTTTAATCCTTTGGTCTATGACTTCCTCATTATAATAAAAATACTCCAGCAGGTGTTCAAGCACAATTCCTTGAGTGAACGAAAACTAACAAGGCTTTCAAGAACCCATGGACAAGTAAAGAATGATGCATATTTTTGAATCATTAAAACGGACTTTTTTTTTTTTTTTAGCTCTGGTGTCCTAGAGGTAAGAAGCTTTGTTGCAACCCTGAAGGCAATCCCCTAAGTGTTCTGCAGTCTCCTCTGCTCGATTTACTGCCTCTGTAAACCCACAGGAGGGTCACCTATGGATTGGTTCAGACTCCACCGTACCAGGGACAACAACAACAAATAATCGGATGGAAGCTAGTGTGTTTTTAATAATATAAGAATATCCACTTCGAGGTGGCATTTTGTGAGGACATACTTAAAACAAGCCTCAGAACTTCACCAAGAGTTAGGGAAGCTGACATATCAAGATCTACAAAAGTAGATTTCCAAGAGGAATATTTAGGGTGTTCCTCCCCAACCCCCACCTCATCCTATTTCCTGTTATAAATTTGCTGTTAGTTGCATGTTTCCAAAAGTTTCAGCATTATTTTTAAAGTATCTCATATTTTCTTTCAGTGATATGGAAAGCTAGTATTTTGATCATAAAACAGATGCTACCTTTTGTCCTATTTTTAGTTCTTTTGAGTACTAAGTTTAGATACAGAGACTTGAAGCTTTATTGCCTATACTTGTCATTTATAATTTTTATGACTGTAAATCTTAAAAAAAGACATATAATTTAAAATAATTCATATAATGCATTCTCCTATTTCCAAGCAGTTAACTATTTCTGACTGACAGTTCCCTGCTAATTTCTTAAAATGTCCCTGGAACAACATAACATTATCTCTTTAAACATTACATTGAAGTTTCATCTATCTGTTAGCAATATGATCTGTTTTCGATTTATACTCATATTTTTGTTTAGGTTTATTTTCTATGTAAAATAACAACCATAGTAACACTATTTTCCCTATGGAGTCTTCAAAAGCAAATGGCCTTTCTTTGAACTTGTTGCTCTCTGTAAAAGCTGAGCTCTGACCTAAAAGCATAGGATCCTGCCTCATGTACAATTAGCTGCTTGTCTCTCTAATTTGCATTATAACTATCGAAGAGGTAAAAGTAGATGCTGCTGCTTGCAGCCACAGGAATAGCAAATGCAGAGGTGTTGGAAATACTGTCACAGTTGTCTGAAGAAGACTCTGTCAGCATTTTTCAGAGGGAAACAGCAGGAGCTTTTAGAATGTAACTTTAATTACAATGGCCAAACACCCTGGCATAGGCTGAGGATCTGTTTATGATTCACCTGCCAAGAATCATTTGAAATGCCTCAAGACATGTGTCTCATAAGTGGTGTCACCCCTACAGGTGCTAGCCACCAATTCTTCCTTTGCACACACCCTCCCCTGTCACTGGTCTCCTCTGTAATCCTTTGGCGTGGCTGCTCAAATACACAGCAATTTAAGAGAAAATTGATGGCCAAAATCAATGCAATGAGATGAACAAGTCAGTTAATAATGTAATTGTATCCACGACTATGCAAAATATGGTTTATTTCCAAACAGTGATCGGGAAATAGAAATTAATAAAGCATTATTAAATGGGTCATTTCATACCTTCTAAGCCAAAATTCATTTGTGGATATTTATATTTTGAATGTGACTTCTTAAAAACTAGACATAAAATTAATGTTGCTCATGAAGAAAGGCTCAAAATCACTGGCAAAAACAGAGATGCCAATCAAAGCCACAGTGAAATACCATCTCATTCCAGTAGCAGTGGCAAAGTTTAACAGTACAGCAAGCAATAAATGTTGGAGAGGATGTGGAGAGATAGGAACTCTCATACACTGTTGGTGAGATTGTAAAACAGTACAACCACTCTGGAAGGCACTTCCCCAAAAAGCTGAACACAGAAATTCCAAATAACACAGCCATTTCACTGGTTGGAATATATCCGAAGAAAATGAGAACTGAGGCACAAATGGAGATTTGTACACCGATGTTCAAAGCAGTGTTAATCACCATCACAATAACATGGAAACAGCCCAAATGACTAACTACAATAGAATGGACTGAGAAATTACGGTACATTCACATGATGGAATACACAGCATGCAGAAACAATGATTTTGAAAATCACTACCTAACATGGGGAGGACCAGAGAGCATTAGGCTAAATGAACTAACCCAGGCCCATAAGGACAAATACTTTATTATAAGACCATTATTATAGAAATAGAAAGATAACTAGTAAAATGTGTATGAGAACCCAAGGGGTGAGGGTAGGAGCAGAGAGGTAAGGATAGGCAGAAGGGTAAGCATAGGACTGCACAATTTGATGGGTAGAGGGAGGGGTAAAGAAAATGGGAAAGATCTGAGGTGAAAAACAATGTATATGAACTTTGGAAGTAAACCAGTATAAAATAAAAACTTTATTTTAAAAAATTATTTTGCTATTTTCCCTTTGAGTTGGAACCAATTCATAGCTGACTGTCCAGTCATTTCCAGAGGCAGTCAATCACAAGGGAGAAGATTTTCCATCATTCTTCTGTGGTGCAGGTGATGAGTTTGAACCCCAGGCCTTTGGATTGACAGTGCAACTTCTTACCACTCTCTGTGTAAGCTACCAGGGCTGCCTAGACAGATATAAGCTAAAAACAATAACAAAAAACCCCAAACGGACGAACTAAAACCCACAGCCAGCCAGTATCAATATGTAGATTTCCCTGAGGTTTTCTGAGAGTCTACAGAGCTCCTTTGTTGTGTTTTTGTTTGTTTGTTTCTTTGTTTGTTTTAGTTTGATTCTAGACAAGAGAAGTTTAGATTCGTTCCTTATCTATTTGGTTAGAAATGTTCAGGACTAGGAAATAACTTGAATGAAACAAGGGAGAACTAATAAACTCTACATATTGGTGTTGCTAATATTTTTTGTAGGTAGTTAAAATTTTCTATAATCATTGGGGACTGTATATTAGATTTTAAAACACATTGCCATGGAGTTGATAAAAATTCATAGGGACCCTATAACACAGAGTAGATCTGCCTGCCAAGATGTCCGAGTATATAATTATTTATGGAACCGACTAATCGTTTCTTTCTCTTCTTTAAATCATCCACCTTTTGTTTAGCAGCTGAGCTTTAACCACTATGCCACCAGGAATGTCAGCTCCCCATTTTAGCACAGCTCTTTGGAAAAACACTGAAAAAAGTTGAATTTGTGATTTTGGACCAGGTTACCATAACTGGGTTGTGCAAATGATTAATAAAAAAATCAATAAGGATAATAATAAACTTCATTCTTCCTGTTAAGCTTATTTTGTAAGTACCTGCTCTTTGTATAATATTGTTTGCTTATAAAGAATTTCTAGTGGATTTTCAACAATTGTGACCCAAGGTTTCCTTTAGAAAATATTCTTTTTCCATTTTCCAAAGTTGAATTATTTTAACACACACACTAATGAAAATGAATGACTATGCTCCTGGACATTGGATAGAACTCTTCTTTTACTTAGTGGACTTCTAATCAAAACTAGCAGTTTGAGTCTACCAGCCACTTCATGGGAGAAGGATGAGGCAGTCTCCCCCATTAAAATTTACAACCTCAGAAACACGATGGAGTTCACTATGAGTTCAGATCAACCTGATGGCAGTCAATTTGGCTTTTGGTTTTATGCTGACCACTAAAAATTAACTTCTCTAATTACAGATGGAGAAACTGATTTATACCTCATTATTATAAATATATAACCTTGATATTAGTCTGTTTCAAAGTGCAAAGGGCTACACCAATGCTGCATTTTGTGCAGCTCTTTCTTTAATGGAGTATAATCTGCTAATATTAATTATCAGTCAGTTAGGAACGCTAATTCAGAGCATTATTATAGTTTTGTTTTTCTCCTTTTATATTCTGCTAACTCATGCACACCAGGGAAGTGAGGGGGATATTGGAATCAGTAGCAGATGAATGATGGGTGAATCATAAATTGGATTATGTGTTGGTTTATTTAATTAGTTTATTAGAGTTCTCCAGAAATATCTAGGCACTGTGCAAAATTAATATATACAAGAATATTTAGCTGTCCAATTAGGAAAACATAAATTAGTCATATCGTCTATGCTATAAAAACCACAACTGCCAAAAGAAACTAAACACATGAAAGACTAATAAAAATAAATGGTTTGCAGTGTATTCTGAATGCCCTTTGCATTAATGTATTGAACTGTCAGTGAAGCACCCTAAGTTTATGAGTGTAACTTCTTCCAAATGAGTTTGGTCATTTGGCATATTGTTTTTGTTATGTGCCGTCGAGTCACTTGCAACTCAGAGTGACCCTATGTACAACAGCCCTAAACCCTGCTCTATCCCTTGCCAATCTTATTCTCTCCAACACGCCTATCACCATTACCCCAGTGATGGAATCAATTCATCTCATCAAGGTTCTTCCTCTCCTGTGCTGTCCCTCCTCCCTCCCTATCATGACGTCTCTCTCCGAGGACTGGTCCTGCCTTGCAACATGTCCAAAAGATGTCAGACGGAGCTTCAGAATCCTTGCCTCCAAGGAGCAGCCTGGCTTCACCCTCTCTATGACGAACTTATTTGTTCTCCTAACAGTCCATGGTATATTCAATATTCTTCTCCAGCACCCAAGGTCAAAGGCATCAATGCTCCTTCTAACATTCCTAGTCCTGATCTCTGATGCATAGCAAGTAATTGCAAAGATCATGACCAGAATCAGGTGCACCTTAGTCTCCAGACTGACTTCAGTACCTCGGAGAGGCCTCTGACAACAGACTTTCCCAGTGCAATTTGTCTTTTAATTTCCTGGCTGCTGGTATCAAGAGTGTTGATTGTAGAGCCAAGATTTGGAATAGTCCACTCTATTTACCCTGCTGGATTTATATACTTTTTGTTATATGCTCTCAAGTCAGCTGTGACTTATAGTGACCCTGTGCACCACAGCTATGAATACTGCCCATTATGAGCCAATCTTACTGTTTACAATACACTTACTCCTATTATCTCAGATCCTTCTCCCTTGTGTTTCCCAATATAAGGGTTTAGCATCCAGTGAAGTATTTCTTTGTTGCTAATTGGTTGATGGCACATTAGGAAAATTTCAGACCTTCTTTATTACTTAAAATTACTTGATAGAATGGTATTAACTATTATATTTTACTTTATATAATTATATTTTAATAGCAGTAAAATCGGTTACCTTGAGGGAGAAATTTGGGCAATCTCTTCTCATGCAATTGACAGTCTCTGAAAACCCACTGGAGGGTAAGCTATGAGTCAGTTCCTACTCTACAGAAATGAGCTGAGTTAAAATATTATGTTTGGTTTAATCAAGCCATTCATTAAACATGGACCAATACTGTAACAAGCAGCAACTACAGCTCAAAGAAAGTTTATTTCACCAAAGGTTTATCCCAACTCTACAGACTCTAAGAGGGGCTTTCCCCATTCAGCAATCAAAATCATGTCTTAGAGCTTTAATTTTGATCAGTAAGTCTCTGACTACAAATAAGTATAATATCTGAACTATAATATAACAAATCAGAGTTTAATAACTCTAAAATCAAAAGGCTGTGTCAAGGATAACTTACTGTTAAAAATGAAATGTCTATTCTTCAGAAGAAAGAGGCTTTGAAATGGAAAACAGTCTTTGTTTCCGATTATCTCAGATGCTTGAATAACTCATTGTGAACCCTCATTTGCAATTCCAGGATTCTATGATCTTTCTGAGGCCTGGTACTATCTGTCACCAATCATACCACCTGGTAAATAGGATTTGTTTGTAAAGCAGAGCAGGTGCTGCCCATTCAGAACTAGATGAACTCACTGTAGGCTTCTGGCAAAGGAACAAAGAGGAACCAGTGAATTAAATACAAATATTGTTAGGCATTCATGAGCTCTTGGAAGACTCATGGACACATTGGCCTAGATGAAAACACACAGGTTCTTCTGGATATCCAACAACAATACAGGAATAGAATTTAATTCTGTATACTCTCAAAAAAAAGAAAAAAACAACCAAACAACCATTGCTGTCAAGTTTAAATTGACTCATAGTTGACCCTCCAGTGAGTTTCTGAGGCTGTAAATCAAGACCACATAACAGGAGACAGCCCATTTTTGTCCTGTGTAGCCATTGGTGGATTCAAACCATCAGAGAGGTGCTGTGTTTGGGCAAGCAGAACAACTCTCTGTATATTAGGACACCAGCGACCACTTGGGAAAACATTATATTGTAAATTTCTAACCCCAATCACTGTTGATAAAAACCACTGACAAACTAGACTCTAACCAGATACATTTTTTGCACATATATCCTCTCATTTTATTTTCTTTTTACTTTGTTGATAGTGTCCTTTGAAACAATTTTTTTGGTTGCCTAGTGGAAAGAAGCTGCACTGCAATACCAAAGGCATGGAGTTCAAGTCCACCAACGGCTCCAGGGAAGAATGATGGGTGATCTCCTTCTGTGTAATTATTTGCCTCTGAAAACCCACTAGAAGGTGAGCTATGGTTGATTCCAACTGTATGGTACACAACAACTTGTAGTCTTACTTATCTGTTTTTCCTCTGATTAGTGGTATTTTGAGTATCATAACTAAGAAAACACTGGGCTTGTTCAATTGAGCCTCTTTCATTATTTGACTCTTAAGAATTTGGCTCAGTCTAGGTCATGGTTCATAACTAATGTACAAAGGGTCACTCTGAGTCATAGGAAACTTGATTCAGCTGTGTATTTCACTGGACGTTTGTTGTAATTTTTATAGCATTACTATTTTTTTAGTAGAAGTGATTTTTATATTAACTACATTTTATTTTTAATAAATAATAGGTTTGGCATTTCCTGTATAACACAAATTATGGGTAACACAGAGACAAATGAGAGTCCCAGAATATTTAATGGTGATCATGTGAAATCTAAACATAAGATCAAGAAGCAGTTGTCTGAAGAGAAGAATACAACAGTGGCTGGTTTATTACCAGAAGTGGTATACAGCAGGGTTAAATAATTTCCTGTACATATTCAATCTGTATGCTAATCAACTTGTAAACAACATGCCTCTGGAAACTCTATGAACTTTGATAAATGTAGATAGTTGTGAGGGGCTTCAGGCCTTTTGTTCATAGGGTCGCTATGAGTTGACTCAAAGGAAATCAACAACAATAACAACATGTTGACAAAATAATTCAAGAAGTTGGACTATATGAAGAGGAATGTAGCATTCGGACTGTAGGAAGATTCTTCAGCAACCTGCATTATATAGATAATACAACCATGCTTGCAGAAAGTGAAGGGGACATAAAGTATTTACTCCAGAAGATCAAAGACTATAGCCATCAATATGGATTACATATCAACATTAAGAAAACAAAGTCATCATCATTAGACCAAAACACACCATCACTATAGATAGGATCCTGCTCTTGTGGCCTAGTGGTAAGAAGTTATGTTGCAATCCTAAAGGTATGCAGTTCAAACCCACCAGCTGCTCTGCAGGAGAAGGATGGGCAAACTCTTCTTATTCAATGAACTGTTTCTGAAAAAACACTGGAGGGTCAGCTATGGTTCAGTTCTGACTCTAAGGCACTTAATAACAATATAGGTGGATGAAAGGTTGAAATTGTGCATGATTACATTTTACTTGAATCCAAAATCAACATCCATGGGAATAGCAGTCAAGAAATCAAAAGGCATGTTGCATTGGGAAAATCTGCTATCAAGAACCTTTCCAAATTGCTGAAGAGCAGGAAGGTCAGTTTAAAGACTAGGATGCATCTGATCTGTGCCAAGATATTTTTCAATTACTTCTTATTCAGCTGAAACTTGGACAATGAATAAGGAAGACAGAAGAATAGACTCCTTTGAATTGTAGGGTTGGAGAAGTGTATTGAACATTCAATGGACTGTCTAAAAAACCAAACAATTCTGTCTTGGTGGCAGTGCAAACAAGCTGCTTGTTAGAGGCAAAGTTGAGCATGTTGTTATGATGAGAAAAGGAGGATCAGAGAAAGAGAGGAAGACACTCAATAAGGTGGATTGACAAAGTGACTGTAACAATGGACTTGAGCATATTTGTGATCATGATGAAGGTGCAGGACAGGGCAAGATTCAGGTCTGTTCTTCACAGGTCCCCTGTGAATTATAGTCACTCGATGACACCTAACAACCATTACAACAATATAGTGATGCATGGAGACAATAATTCATATGACTGAGAACCCTTTCATGGTAACTGAGGGCACCTGAGTTCAAAAATATGTTCCCATCAAATAATTCCTTTTTGACCTTGATTAAGTTATTTAACCATTCAAGCTAAATTTCCACATGTGTAAAATAGAGCTTATAATTAATAACATTCACTAATTTTGTGAGGATAAAACAAAATAATTTGTGTGATGGGAAAATTTTGACAAATTACTAAATGTGGCAATTACAGTATTTTTATTAAGCTGTCGTCAAAATATCCTTAGAAATCATGTGACAACTAATCTCTCTGCCTCTCTGGTAGCTTGAATTCACCAGCAGTATCTCAGGAGGGTAACAGACAATCTCCTCTTATGCAGTTTACAGCCTTAGAAAGTCACTGGGAGGTCTACTAGAAATCAATTCTGACTTGACAGCACTGAGTTCTTTGATACTACATTTATTAGTGTATTTCACAAATCATGAAAAAGTAAAGAAAATAAACCTCTCTCACTTCTTTCTGATTCAATGGCCAATGAGGCTTCATATCCCGCTCCCCCGCCTAACTCCCACCCCCGCACACACAAATTAAAAAAACTGAAGATGAGGGCTGCATAGTAGACTAAGGGAAGTGACAAAATCAGTTAAGTATAAAAGAGTGATTTAACATTGAGATTTGTATCCATTTTTTA
Source organism: Elephantulus edwardii (assembly GCF_000299155.1). Lineage (NCBI taxonomy): Eukaryota > Metazoa > Chordata > Mammalia > Macroscelidea > Macroscelididae > Elephantulus > Elephantulus edwardii. The sequence goes on along the minus strand of NW_006399889.1, from coordinate 4,960,119 downwards.
CTAACTTCAAGAATCTCTTAATGTTAATTTCTCAATTCATGTAATCATTCTTTAACTTCATTATTTACAATCTGACTCACTTATTATATGTAGTAATTTTCTTTGTAGACATGCCTAGTAGCCGTATAGCCACCTTAGGCTATTTAAATTTGCATTAATTTAAATAGAAAAAAATTAAAATTGGATTTTTTTTACTTACTATCTTCACTACAAATGCCTAAAAGCCATTTCATATAGAACAACAGAGATAAAGAACATTTTATTATTGCAGACACTTCTCTATGAGTAAAATTGCACTAATTTTTTTTAATGTGGGATCTATTTAATTTACAATATCACCAATTTTGCTCTCTCATAGCCCTTCAAAATATTTTTTTTCTCACTCCAGCAAAAGCAATGCACATCAACACATAACCCCATCAATGATTGCAAGCTGGGGAAAAGACTACAATTGGTTGGCATTTGTTCTTTGATTGACCTGTGCTTTGGATGAGTGCATGAAGTGCTCCTTTCCTACCATAAGCTGCAGTTTGCTGACAATCCCTTCTGAGGCATAGAATAACATTTCATATTAAAATGATTTGCTGTCTTAAATTAAGCTTGAGCAAAGCTTGAATGAAAATATATAAAAATAATATTCTCCAAAGAGATCAATACAAGCATAAAACACTGTTAGTTCAAATCTACTATTTACCCAAATTTACTGAATCTTGCATGCTTTAAATATTTCTGGGATAATGAGAATAAATACTACATCATATTTATCTCAATTTTAAAAGGAACAGGAATTTATCAGCAGGATAAAGCACTATTTATAAAAACTGAAGTGCTTAGGCTTTATCAAATGATGATCATAATGACCCAAACCCTTTTTGCTTAAATGATTTCTGACCAAAAAAAACCCCTGGTAAATTATAGCAAATATAAATGTCAAGGGTGGGGAGAGGGAAGACTTCTTTTGCTATTAGATCAATATTTAATCAGGTTTTGGTATATTCCTATTTTAGGAGACCTTGGTGGCTTAATGGTGAGTAGTGGCATTACCAACCCAAAGGAAGGCAGTTTGAATCCACAAGCTACCTCATGGGAGAAAAATTGGCCAACTTTTCCCATACAATTGACAGCCTCTGATAGTTCACTGGAAGGTAAGCAATCTGTCATTTATGACTTGGTAGAAATCAACAACAATAGCATGATTAATGGTTAACTGCAATTCATGATGATTCATTATCTAATAATTAAAGGAAAAGACAATTATAGTCAATGCCTTTTATGGAAACTAGAAGCCAAACCCTGTACTGGTTTTCTTTTCCTAAATCTGAACTATTTGATTTAATTTCTCAGCAGGAAGAATATAATTTTATTAATTGGTCCTCTATGATAGGTAAAGGGAGCCCTGGTGGCCTACTGGCAAGAAGTTGTGCTGCGATTCAGAAGGTACGTGGTTCGAGGCCACCAGCTGCTCCACAGCAGGATGGGTAGTCCATGTGATTAACTGCCTCTGAAAACCTGCAGGAGTGTCAGCTACTGGTTTGTTCCAAGTTTATGGTACACAACAACAACAACAAATGTTAGGTTATGCCTAGCAAGCACAGTACTTATTTGCAGAATTTTGAAATACAAAGGAGGAACAATCATCTTGTAAAACTAATGATAATAAAAGGCAACATAAAGTGAAAGCCTTGGCCATCTCAAAGAAATAGAAATTAAACAATCTGTGCTACGAGCATGACACAGCCTTGCTTGTTCAAAGAGAGTAGGACCTGAAATGCTAATTCTAGAAGATCAAACCCTACAGCCTTCAATATGGATTGCATATCAACATCAAGAAACAAATATCCTTATCAGTAGGCCAGTCAACATAATGATAGATGGAGAAAGGATTAAAACTGTCAATGATTTAGTCTTGTTTGGATCTAAAATAACACCTTTGGTGGTATCAGCAGTCAGGAGATAAGAAATGGCAAGGCGACTGTCCAGGATCTCTCCAAATTGCTGAGGAGAGTAATGATGTCAGTTGGAAGACTAACATCGTGATATCTAATATTGAGTGAAAATTTTTCAAATTTAATGGGAATATTAAATAAAACTGAAATAATTGGCAAAAAACAAGGCCCCAGGAATGGACAGCATACCAATTGACATATTTCAACAGATACTGCCCTGGATGGCTCACCATTCTTGTGCCAAGAAATCTGGAGGACAACCACCTGGCCAACTGACTGGAAGAGATCTCTATTTCTTCCCATTTCCAAGAAAGGTGACCCAACAGAGTGTGGAAATCATCAAACAATATTATTAATATCACATGCAAGTTTCTGCTTAAAATTACTTAAAAATGACTGGAACAGCACATCAGCCGAGAACTGCCAGAAGTGCAGCCTGGGTTTAGAAGAGGATGTGGTACTAGGGATATTATAGCTAATGTTAGATGGATCTTGGCTGAAAGCAGAGAGTACCAGAGGAATGTCTATCTGTATATCATTGACTAAGCAAAGGCATTTGACTGAGTGTATCACAACAAACTGTGGCTAACTCTGAGAAGAATGACAATCCCAGAACACTTGATTGTACTTACATGAAACCTATACTTGGACCAGGAGGTAGTTGTCAAAACAAAGAAACACTGCATGGTTCAAAATCGGGAAGTATATATGCCAGGTTTGTGTCTTATCTTCATACCTTTTCAATGTATATGCAGAACAGATTATCTGGGAGACTAGGCTCTATGAGGAGAAATGTGGCATAAGGAGTGGAGGAAGATTCATCAACAATCCGTGTTACACAGATGGCAAAACCCTACTTGCTGAAACTGAGGAGGACCTGAAGTGCTTGCTGCAGAGTGTCAAGGACTACAGACTCCAATATGGATTGAAACTCAGCATCAGGAAAACAAAGACTCTCACCACTGGGCCAAATGGCAGCATTATGATAGATGGTGAAGAGACTGAGATTGTTATCAGCTTCAGTTTGCTTACCTCTACAATCAACACTTTGGTACCCACAGCCAGGAAATTAAAAGACAAATTGCATTGGGAAAGTCAGCTGTCAGCGACCTCTCCAAAGTACTGAAGAGCAGTGATGTTAGTCTGGAGACTAAGGTGTACCTGATCCAGGCCATAGTCTTTGCAATTACTTGCTATGCATCAGATACCTGGACAATGACAGGATAATAAAAAGAAAAATTGATGCCTTTGACCTGTGGTGCTAGAGAAGAGTATTGAATATACCATGGACTGCTAGAAGGAACAGTTTCATTCTAGAGAAGGTGAAACCAGACTGCTCCTTGGAGGCAAAGATTCTGAAACTCCATCTGACATATTTTGGACATGTTGCAAGGCTGGACCCATCCTTGAAGAGAGACGTCACGCTTGGCAAGATGGAAGGACAGAGCAAGAGAGGAAGACCCTCAATGAGATGGGTTGATTCAGTGACTGGGATAATAGGGGTAAGTATATTGGAGACAATAAGATTAACACAGGATAAAGCAGAGTTTTGGGCTGTTGTATATAGGGTTGCTTTGTGTCACAAGCAACTTGACAGCACATAACAACAACAACAACAATACAGCCCTAAAATATTTTTAAATGTATTAACATACAAAGAATTAACATAACTGATGAATTGTTAAACTTATTCACTTCCCTAGGAGGAATGTGGCATCAGGATTGGAAGAATCAACAACCTGTGTTATGCGGATGACACAGCCCTGCTTGCTGAAACTGAGGAGGACCAGAAGCATTTGCTGCAGAAGGTCAAGGACCTCCTATATGGATTGAAGCTCAACATCAAGAAAACAAAGATTCTCACCCCTGGGCCATTTGGCAGCATCAGTATGGATGGTGAAGAGATTGAGATAGTTGACAGTTTTAGTTTACTTGGTTCCACAGTCAACACTCTTGGTAACAGCATCCAGGAAATCAAGAGATGAGTTGCATTGGGAAAGTCAGCTGTGAGGGACCTCTCAGGAGTACTGAAGAGCAATGACATCAGGCTGGAGACTAAGGTGCGTCTGATCCAGGCTATAGTCTTTGCAATTACGTGCTATGCATCAGAGAGGTGGACAGTGAATAGGGATGGAAAAAGGAGAATTGATGTCTTTGAGCTATGGTCCTGGAAAAGAGTGTTGACTATACCATGGACTGATAGGAGAACAAACAGGTTTGTCCTGGAGAAGGTGAAGCTAGAATGCTCCTTGGAGTCAAGGATTCTGAAGCTTTGTCTGACATACTTTGGGTATGTTGCAAGGAGGGACTGGTACTTGGAGAGGGACATCTTGTTTGGCGGGACAGAGCAGGAGAGGAAGACCTTCAATGAGATGGATTTATTCTGTGAGTGGAGTGGTGGGAATGAGTGCGTCTGAGATGGCTAGGTTGTCAAAGGATAGAACGGTGTCTAGGTCTCTTGTACATACGGTCTCTGTGAGTTGCAAGCATCTTGATGGCACATAACAACAACAACAGATTTTCTTTTTTAAGGAACTCAGTCTTCCTTCAAATATTTGTGTTTCTGCCTGAAACTGTCCTCACTTGTGCCATTTCAAACTAGCTGGCTCTCATTCTCCGTGTCTTCATTCAATATTACTTCCTATAGAGATACCTCCAGGACCAACCATTGAGTCCTTTCTATTGCCTACTATGCATCTGAGAGCTCGATAACAAATAAGGATGACAGAGGAAGAAGACTTGATGCTTTTGATTTGTGGTATTGAAGAAGAGTACTAAATATCCCACAAACTGTCAAAAGAATAAACAGCCATGTCTTGGAAAATGTGAAGCCAGAGTGCTCCCTCGAGGCAAAGATGGCAAAGCTTTTTCTCTTATACTGTGGACATATTCCTAGAAGAGGTTATTTTTTGGAAAGGGATGTCATGCTTGGAAGAGTAGAGGGTCAATTAAAGAGAGGAAGATCCCCAATGAGATAGGTTGACATAGTGACTGCACTAACAGGCTCAAGTGCCTCAGAGATGGTGAGGATGGCACAGGATATGACAGGATTCAGATATGTTGTCGTCACTCTGAGTCATACACATCTTGATAATACCTAATAGCAACAGCAACATGTGAGCATGGATTGGTCTGTGTTGCTTGACAACACATCGTTTGTAATTTGCACATATGGAAAGTACTGGCCACTCAATAAATAATTATCAACTCACATGGTCAAGAAAAAAGTAAAGAAGACTTAGATTTAATTTTAGGGCATAGGTCTTTATAACCTTAGCTAAGAAGACTAGAAAATAAATGAATTTATTTGAGAGGATATTGCCCCAACAGATGGACGGTGACCTGCGTGGAACCTAGAAAGAGAAAGTCAATATTTAGAAAATACCCAGCTAATATGTCAACCACACTTATGGATGCCGTATTAGCATTCTGATATAAAGAACACAGAATGTATGGCACAGATCTATGAACACAAATATCCTTTGAGAAGCAAAAATAAATTTCATGACAGTTGTTTGATTGGAATATCACATACAAATGTATAATTCCCTCTTCTTTGCTTCTCCGCTTGTCTACATTCTAAGAATGGTTTCCCATTATAACCTTTTTACCAAGGCCACATATAACACAAGAGACTATAACAATATATTTCTAATTCATATTTATAAGTAAAATTTCTCTATTATTTACCAATCTCTTCAATTTTGGACTCTCTCAAAACTAATCATCCCCTAAAATTGATGACTGAAGCACATTGCTGTTGTTGTTGTTATGTGCTGTTGAGTTGCTTGCAACTCATAGCGACCCTATGTACAACAGCCCAAACCCTGTTCTATCCTGTGCCAATCTCACTGCCTCTGACACACCCATCCCGATTACCCCAGTCAATGAATCAATCCACCTCACAGAGGGTCTTCCCCTTCTGTGCCGACCCTCCACCCTCCCAAGCATGATGTCCCTCTCCAAGGACCTCTCGCTCCTTACAACATGTCCAAAGTATGTCAGACAAAGCCTCAGAATCCTTGCCTCCAAGGAGCATCCTGGTTTAACCCTCTCCAGGATGAATCTGTTTGTTTTCTTGGCAGTCCAGGGTACATTCAATACTCTTCTCCAGCAACACAGCTCAAAGGCATCAATTCTCCTTCTATCCTCCTTAGTCATTGTCAAACTCTCTGACACATAACAAGTGATTTCAAAGACCATAGCTTGTATCAGACGCACCTTAGTTTTCTTGAAACACATTAGGCTTGAAAAATGTGAGGAAACTTGACCTACGGTGGCACCTCAAATTTAAACATTTGGTGTAGTGCAGGGAAAAAAATTATTTTCTTTTTCATCAGTGTTACTTTTTTAATTTTAATTTTTGGGTGAAAACATAATGGGAGTACAAGGAGGTGAGGGTTGGGAGCAGAAAGGTGACGATGGGCAGGGATGCAGTTGCAGAGCTGAACAATTTGGTTGGTGGGGGAGCAGGTGAAGGAAATTAAAAGGATCTAGTGGGGACCAGATGCTACAGGGGAATGGTAAGCATTTTCCAATGGCAATTAAACCCACTGTCTTATTGATTTGGGAACTAGATGTAGACTCTCTGGCTTCTTCATGCTGAACAGGGGTGTTGATGTGAAGGGGGAAAGGGAGGACACTTTATCACTTTACTGATGGTCTTGGGTTAAAGCTGCTTGCCTTCTTGTTCTGTTAGAAGATATTTTCCTGTCCTTTGCTACCCTCTTCACTGCAAATTGTTTTCCCAGGTGGGTCCAGTGGGGATGGCTGGTTTACCCAGAGGCTCCATCCTCCTTTGCTTCCTTAGTTGGCAGTTGTATTTCCTTTTTGTCACTGGCACTGGGTTCAGGGTCAGGTCTGGAGTAAAGCTCAGTGTTAAGGTTACCTCTAGGAAAGGGAGCAAACCTAGAGAGAACAAACGTGTGAGTTACACATAGAAGGGCTTTGGGGGTGTTGCTTTCAGGTTTACTGGGGGAGAGGGTGGCAGAAAGTAGTCTAAATAAAATTCTCTGGATACCCTAGGCATTTTTTCTTTTGTTTTCCCCATCCAAGGGTCACATGGTACAGTCTGGGGACTGAGGAGCTCACCCTGAGGGCTGTGATGGCTCGCCCTGAGCTGAGGGCTGAAGACAGCCTGCCCCGGGCAGAGGGCCGTGACCACCCCAGTGTCGTCCCCTCGCCTGACCAAGGACTATGTAGCCAAGGACAGCATCTCTAATTCCAGCACTGCCACTTTTACCACCCCCCCAAGTGGTCATACTATAATTTGAAGTAGGTGTCACTGCCCACCCCCTTTATAAATGGCAAAGGGAACCTGAGAGTTGTGAACAGACTCCCCCCAGGTCTAAACAGCTTTTGGCAGAAGCATTCAACAGATCAAAACATGTGGTGCATTTAGGATATTGGTCATCTTGTATATGCTGCCACTGTTAAGTGTCATCAAATAGACAACTCACAGTGACCTTCAACAATCCATTGTATGGGTGATCATCTTCTCTGGCCTGTGCAAGGAAACCCAAACCTGCAGGTGGCAGGGCACGTGTCCCATCTTCCATGCAGGCGGTGCACATCATCTCCCGCGTGGGCAGCAGGTGGCCACCCACTTCCCCCATCATCCTGGCTCCAAGGATTCTCCCCAGAACAGGTCCACTTTGCAGCAGTGTGGTGGCTCTGCTGCACCAGTCTTGGGGAGGCCCAGTGCCTACCATCCATCCTGGGCAAGGGATTCCATAGGTTCCGGCTGTGGGAGCTTCATGGAGCTGCAGCAGCGGTCTGGCGTGGTGCGGGCTCTGCAGGAAGGGGTTGGGAGCTGCGAGACTCACCCATTCCTCCTTGGGAATCCTTTAATTCCTGTTGTTGAGCCTCGATCTTCACTGAAGACCAGTCACCAATTGTTTAACTGTTCAATTATCAACAAACAGAGGTCTGTAGAAGGCCATAGTGGCCCTGCTCCAAGTGGTCCGCTGCTCCCGCAGCTCACCACGTTGTCTCTGCCTCCGCCACCATCTTGGATTGCCCAGTGTTACTTTTAAACTACACTATGACTAGTGGTAAGAAAAAAAAATTGGTCCTATGACTAATAGAACAAATTTTTTTATGATATAAATTTTGAAATTTAAGATATTGTTATGTATTGAACTATGTCTCCCCAAATGATAGCTGAAGTCTTAGCTATTCACATTTTTGAATGTGACTTTATTTAGTACTAAGATGTTGGACGATATTATCTATTAAGGAAAATGGTGTTAACTCATTGTATTTATGAGAATGGGATAAGTCTATTCCCATCTGAGCGGTATCATAAAAAGGGAGAACAGACACAGGAGAAACAGATGGAAGGCACCATGTGATGATGTATCTACAGGTCAAAGATTACCAGGAACTGCCAGAAGTTAAGAGGGAGGCATATGACAATTTTTCTATGAGCCCTTAGAAAAATTCAGCATGGTCACTGTTTTGATTTAGACTTCTATCTCCCAGAACTATGAAACAGTATATTTCTGTTTTTTAAAACCACCCACTTGTGGCATTTTGTCATGGCAGTCCTAAGAAACTAAACAGATAATATAGCCAATTAATAATATTCAGTACTCTACATGTTTGTAAATTTCCATCTAAGGTACAAGCATCCTTTCAATTTGAAACACTTAGAGCAGCTCTTAAAGATGTCTGACTATACTGAGTAAAGTACTGGTAATAAGATTTTGGCTGAAATATTTCCTTCATCTCCCACTGTTGATGCTTTCTGCCAATATGACTAATCACTTAATTAATTGCATTTACATTTTTTTCATCATTGAATTCAGTGAAAATTTTTGGAACTTATATATAATTATGATTAAACATTTCGTGATCTGATAGTATCACTGAAAAAGTTAGAATTAAGTGGAAAAAATCTATTATTAATCTGCAAGGATTTTACTGTGCCAATAGCAATGTACTGATTTGCCTGTACACCAAAAAATCCAACCTGTTCAATTCTCAAAATAATAAAAAGTATTCACACACAGCTGTCAGCAAAAACAAAACTGTGCTCTCTACATCACATAAAGAGTATCTGTGAAAACGAAAATATAAGCATGGCTAAGTTAGTAGCTACACAAGGCATAATATTATCATTTGTATATGAATCAGCACTATACAGGATATTGAAAAAGTTTGCAGAAAAAAATGTGTGGCTAAAATTCCTAAATTACATAACTGAATTAGATTAAAAAACATATGATACTGACTTTCAAGTGCAGAGGAGAGAAGGGACTGAAACTATCCTGGGAAATAGTCCTTCTCTTTAGGGATCTCTGCCACTGTAGGGCGATCCCAGGGACCAAAAACTACAATAGAGCTTAGGACTGGGATTTATAAGTTGAGTTCTCAGCTGGCACACTAAGCTGTGAGAAAGAGAGCCGACTTGAAACGTTTCTGGACAGAAACTGCTTAAGTTGAATACCTGGTCTCACTCCATGCAGTCATTCCACAGAGAAAGGAGGGCAACAGAGGTGAGAGGGAACTACAATAAGGTGAGATTCGTGCAGGGCTACATTGCAGACCAAAGGGAACCTGAAGGACTTTAGGAAAAGCAATTTTTTTTTGGAAAACAATTTTTGCAGAAAGGACTTCCAGTAGAGTGAATGACCACTCCATACATCAAAAATTTTAAGCTGGCAACTAATCAATAACATCATAAAGATAAGAACTATCAACAACTTGCTCAGACACAATAGAAATGGCTTAACAAGTCTCAAGAAAAACGTCACATAATCACAAGAAAGCTGCAGGAAGCTTCGAACACTTTAAAAAATAAATTGAGCCTTCTTCAAATAAAGTAGAGCTTACTGCAGACCCAACAAATATGACAGAGTCAGGAAGGCATAAGGTATATATTGGTATGAAGGCATTTGAACAGCTACAGAAGGTACAAGTGATGGGGAAAACAATGGAAGCCAGAAATACAGGGAATATCCTAAAGGAAGAGAACCAGAAGAAATATAACGATGCAGAGTTATGTGAACAGGTACAAAAGAAAGTGCAAATGCTGGAAGAAACAATTCAAGCCATTAAAAAACCAAATATTCTAAAGACAGGGAGCCAGAAGAAATATCTTGATAAGGAGGAACTAGAACAACTATGGAAGACAATGCAAAACATAGAAGATAGAATTGAATCTATAGATAAACAAGTACAAAAATTTTAAAAATCATCACAACACAGAGAGGGGACAGAAGACACAGTACTGGAAATAACAGAAATGCAAGAAAATGCAATATAAAATATTAAAAGTGAAATGGCAAAAGTGCTGGTGGGACAAAAATGGAGAACAGAAGAGATGGATGGGAGAGTCAGTGAGCTAGAAGAAAAGAACCTCAACAGAAACATACTAAAAGGAAAATTAGAGATGAGATATATGTAAAAATGAAGAAAACATTAAAATCAAGTGGGTTGTCATCAAAAGAAACAGCATAGAGATTATTGGAATTCCAGAATATGAGAGTGACAGAGAAATCACTAAGAAAATTGTGGAAGGGGTACTGAAAAAAATCCCCAACTTCCTACATATTATGAAGAATGAAGAAATCCACATTGAAGAAGCTCAGCAAACACTAAATGGACTAGACCCCAAAGGAAAAACTTCAAGACATAGTAAAAAAAAAAAAATTCTACTGACTGCATATTAAAAAAAATAAAAGAAAAGGATAAGAGACTAAGGGCAAGATGAGAAAAACAAAGTCACCTACAAAGGAGAAATTATTAGATTAAGTTCTGATTTCTCAGCAGAAACCATGTAATCAGGAAGACAATAAATAGTGTATACAGAAAGTTGAAAGAAAATAATGACCAACTAACGATCCTGTAACCAGAAAAACTGTTCATCAAATATTAAGGAGAAAGAAACTTAACAAAGATGCAGAAGACAAACTATACAATCAGCCAACTCCACCTTGTAGATGTATTCAGGGTACTGCATGCACCCAACTAAAACTCATAAATTTCTTCTCATGTATACATTCTCCAGAACTGATCACATATTATAACACAAAGCAAGCCTGAACAATTTTTTTAAAAAGAAATAACACAAAGTATCTTCTCAGAAAACAATTTCATAAAATTATAAATTAATCAGAAGAGGATAAAGCTTATAAAAACACCCATGTGGAAGTTAAGTAACACCATGGCAGAACACAATTGGATTACAGGAGAAAAAAAGAATAAAGTACAGAAGTTACTCAAAAAAATTAAAATACAATATACAAGAACCTCTGGGATGTAGCTAATGCAGTCCTCAGGAGTCAGTTCATAGCTATAGACAAACACATAAGAAAGGAAGAAAGAAAGAAGCAACATTAATAATCTAACTGAACGCCTCTATCAAAGAGGAAAAGAAAAACAACCTAATCCCACAGCCTCTTGAAGAAAGGAAATTATAAGAACAGAAGCTGAAATCAATGAGAGCTAAAACAGAAAAACAATTAAAACCATCAACAAGATAGGAGTTGGTTCTTCAAAAGGGTCAACAAAATAGACCAGTCACTGGCAAACTTAATATAAGAAAAGAAAGAGAAGACATAAATAACTTGAAAAAGAAATTAAATATATGATATCACAACAGAGCCAGCTGTAATTAAATCAATAATGGGATAGCAATGAACATCTCTGCTCTGAAAAGTTTGAAATCCTAGAAGAAAAGGATAAATTCCTTGAAATTCATACCCTACCCAGACTGATAACCCAGACTGATAAGGACATATGTAGAACACTTGAACAAACCCATCTTAAGAGAATAAATGGAGCAGGTCATAAAAAGGAGAGAGCCAAGACAGGATCCAAATAGGAGCCACCAGACAGGACCAAAACAAGTCCTGTCCTAGGTCACTTCATGACTGATCTCTATCAAACGTTCAAAGAAGAACTATCAACAATTTTACTTGAATTATTTAAAAATAAAATAGAAAAAGAAGAAACATTTCCAGACTAATTCTATGAAGACAACTTAACCCAAATATCAAAACTAGATAAAGATATTACCAAAAATCTGGAAAGGATAAAATTAATAAATGGGACTTTCTAGAGTTTATATCTCTATGCTCATTAAAAACTTTTCCCAATAGGGTGAAAAGAAAATCTACCGACTGGGAAAAATTCTTTGGCAATACCATCTCAGATAAGAGTCTTATAACAAAAGTTTATGGAATACTCCTGGGCCTCCAGAAGATAAAGACTAATAACCCAATTATAAAATGGGCAGAAGACATGGAAAAACTTTTCACAGAGGAAGACTTTGGATGGCCACAAAACAGGAAGAAATGCACCAAATCACTGGTAATAAGAGAGATGCAAATCAAAACCATAAGGAGATACCATCTCACTCCAGTAGCAGTGGCAAGGCTTAGCAGAGCAGGTAAGTAAGAAATGTTGGAAAGGATGTGGAAAGGTAGGAACTCTCATACACTGTTCGTGGGATTGTAAAATAGTATAATCACTCTGGAAGGCACTTTGGCATTTCCTCAAAAATTTGAACATAGAAACTCCATATGACCCAGCTATTCCACAACCAGAAATATACCCCCAGTAAATTAGAACCAAGACACAAACGGAAACTTATATACTAATGTTCATAGCAGTGTTATTCACCATTGCAAGAACTTGGAAATATTCCAAAATGTCCAACCACAACTTAATGGATTGAGAAATTGTAATACATCCACACCATGGAATACTATGCAGCACTCAGGAGCAATGATTTAGAAAAAAAAATACTATATAACTTGGGAGAAATTGGAGAATATTATGCTGAGAGAACTAACTCAGTCTCATAAAGACAAATATTGCATAATATCATTATTGTAAAACTAGAAGGATAACTAGTAAAACACATATGAAGACTCAAAGGGGAAGGAGTGAGGATTTGTAGGGGTAAAACCACAGGATTGCACAGTTTGGTGGGTGGAGGGAGCAGGGTAAGGAAATAGGAAGGATCTGGTGGACACCTGAAAGACTGGGTAATGATGAGCAAGGTGTAAAGGTAATTGATTTTATAAAACATAATGCATTAAAATGATTGTATGAAACACAATATGAAGAATAGTGTGAAACACAATGTATATTAACTTTGTAAGAAAACAAATATAAAATTTAAAAAACCACCAAACCAAATGGGATCCATAACAATTATGCAAGAATGGTTCAACATAAAAAGAAACACCCAACCAGTGTAATTCATCACATTAACAAAGCAATGAAAAAGAACTACATGATCCTAGCAATTGATGCAGAAAATGCCTTTGACAAAATGAACATCCCTTCCTGATTAAAATACTTAATAGCATAGTAATAGAATGCAATTTCCTCAACATAGTGAAAAGTACATACAAAAAACCCAAGAGCCAAGACCGTTCTCAATGAGTAAAGATTAAAGACATTCCCCTTGCAAACAGGGACAAGATAAGGATGCCCACTATCACCAATATTCACCCACTATCTTTTATTCCATACTGTATTGGAAGTACGTGCTAGGGCAATAAGACAACAGACAGAAATAAGAGGCATCCAGATCAGCAAAGAGGTGGTTAAATTGTCACTATATGCAGATGACATGATAGATTCAACACAAAACCTGTTAGACCTAGTAGGCCAATTTAATAGAGTGGCAGAATGTAAGATCAATATACAAATATCAATGGGATTCTTCTTCAGTAACAAAGAAAACACTTAAAGGAAACTAAGAAAGCAACACCATTTACCATACCCAACCACAAATGAGCTACTTTGACATTAACCTAACTAGAGACATAAAAGGACTTTATAAAGAAAATTACAGAACACCACCGCAAAAAACAATAAGATACCTAACTAAATGGAGAAATGCTTCCTGTTCATGGATAGGAAGACTTAAAATAGTGAAAATGACAGTTCTACCAGAAGCAATCTAAGTGTTTAATCCAATTTCAATGGATACCAAAAATCATTTTTTCAAAGAGGTAGAAAAGGCAATTGGCAAGTATATTTGGAAAGGAAAGAGACCCAAATAAACAAAGCTCTTCTGAAAAACAAAAATGAACTGGAAGGCATAGCACTTGCTAATTTCAAAACATCTACACTGCTGTAATAACCAAAATAGCATGGTATGGGTACAATGACAGACACAGACCAATGGAACTGAATTGAGAATCCAGAAAGTAACCTACCTATCCATGGTCAACTGGTATTTAAAAAAGGAAATAATGCCTATCAAATAGGGATACAACAAGCTCTTCAAAAATGGTGCTTGCAAAACTGGACTTCTAACTGCAGAAAGCTGAAACAGGATCTACATCTCATACCATACACCAAAATCAACTCAGGGTCTATCAGAGACCTAGGGGTAAAGCTCAAAACCACAAAGATCATAAGAGACAAAATGGGACCAAACTTAGAAGGCCTAGCCTATGGTATTAAAAAAAACCCGGCAAACACAGCCAGAAATGCACAACCAGGAAATTATAACATCAAAGAAGAAGACTTTCTAAAGATTAAGTCCCTGTGTGCACAAAAAAATGTTTTTCCAATAGGGTGAAAAGCAAACTTTGACTAGGAAAAAAAGCATCAGGCAATTACATCTCAGACAAGTGTCTAATAACGAAAGTTTACAGAATATTACAGGATCTCCACAAAGAAAAGGCTGATAACCCAATTACAGAAATGGCAAAAGACATGGAAAAACCTTTCACAGAGGAAGACATTCAGATGGCTAACAGACATAGGAAGAAACATTCAGAATCAACTGGCAATAAGAGAGATGTAAATTAAATGCACAATGAGATAATACCTCACCTCTGTAGCAGTAGCAAAGTTTTTAACAGGACAGCAAGCAATAAATGTTGGAGAGCATGTGGAGAGATTGGAACTCTCGTCCAATGCTGGTAAGATTGTAAAATGGTGCAACCATTTTGGAAGGCAGTTTGGTGTTTTCTCAAAAAGCTAAACATAGAAATCCCATGTCACCCAGCCATTCCATTGCTAGGACTATAACCTGAGGTAAGCAAAACTGAGACACAAAAAGAGATTTGTACACATATGTTCATAGCTCCTGTGGCCTAGTGGCAAGGAGCTGTACTGCAATCATGAAGGCAGGCAGTTCGAGGTCACCAGAAGAACGGTCAGTCTCCTCCCGTGCAATTAACTGCTTCTGAAAACCCGCCAGAGGGTCAGATATAGATTGGTTCTGAGGATCAGATATGGATAGGTTCTGACTTAATGGTACACAACAACACATGTCATAGCAATATTATTCACAATAGCAAGAAAATGGAAACAGTACAAATACCCATCAACAAATAAAAGGATTTTATTTTTAATGGAATTTTAATTGTTTATTTGTGTGGGACATTGACATGACACGACAGAATGACCACACAGCATTTAGAAGCAACAATTAAGTAAAAAAAAAAAAAAGTATAACATTGGAGAGTCTAGAGAGAATTAAGCTGAGTAAACTAATTTAGTCTCATAAGGGAAAATACTGCAGAAGACCATTATTGTAAAAACAGAAAGATATGGAGTAAGATATGTGTAGAACTCCAAAGGCGGAAGGGGAGAGGGGCTAGGGCAGCAGAGAGTTAGGAGTAGGGGAAAGAATTGGGACAGCAGAGCTTGGTAGGTGAAAGGAGTGAGTGAAAGAATTAGGAAATATCCCGTGAGGACCTGAAAAGACGGGGTAATAGTAAGCATAGATCAATGGTGATTAATTTTTTAATTCTTTTTTTTCTTAATTTATTATTATTATTATTAATGTTAATGAAAATTTACAGAGATTTTGGATTCCCATTCATTCATTGTCGCACTTTTCTCCCTGCCCACCCCTCACCTCCAGTTTGTTCTTCTCTTTGAAAAGTAAAAGAAAAATTCTTTCATTGTTTTACAATTTCTCCCCTCAAGTCCACTTCACTATGCAGCCTTTGTTCCGGACTCATGCCATGACAATAATACCTAATCATATATAATGGTGAATAATTTCATAAAACAGAAGGTATAGCAATGATTCTATAAAATACAATGTGAATCAAAGAATGTGTGAAACAGTACACATGATTGAAACAGTATGTACAAATTAATATAAAATTAATAGAAACCCCACAATGTACGGACATAAAACACAATGTATATGAATTATTTGCAAACCAATAAAAATACCTTAAAATTGTTGGAGCAGTACTTCAACAGGAAACAGCCAAAATTGAATAGTTTATATAACTCATCCAACATTAGGCCAGTAGATACTGATTTTTCTGTTTGTTCAGAGATGTCTTGTTCAACATGTGGTAATATGTAAACTAAGTATCTCAGCGCACAAAAGTCCATCCCTACTACATCTTAGCAGAATCCTGTCTATGTAGGTCATACAAAGTACCTTTCCATCTCAAAGTCTTTCTCTTGATCATTTGCATGACATATACATGCACACACACACACACACACACACACACACACACACACACACACACGCACACACAACCAGCTAGGGTCTAATCATTAAATGAAACCACGTAAATTATTTTTACAGAAAAGAGTCAGAAGAATTGAAAAGGCAAATACTAATCTAGGAATCACAGAGTAATAGCTCTGAAAGCAACAATACCCATTGAACTTGGGGCGGCGGGGGACAAGAGAGATGAAAGTGAATTACCAAAAACAAAGAACTTTTAGACTATTCTCTCCCCCATAGACTTCAATGCCGTAATATTTTAGGGCACTATTTTTATCATAGGAGTATGCAATGAGGGTTGTAGAGTGGATTATATTTGGGGGTAGGGGGTGGGGTTTGGGGAGGTGCGGGGTAGGGGGATTGTGTACCAATGAGGGAGTTTTTCTTTCGCTTTTCAAGGAGAGGAGCAAAAGGGAGGGGGGAGGGGTTTGTGCGGAGAGAAGGGTACAACAATGAATGAATAGAATCCCAAAATCTCTGTAGATGTTCATTGAAATGAAAAATAAACAACCTAAATTTTAAAAAATGTGCTAATTATACAATGTTGATATGTTATAATAAAAATGTAGTTAGTACCTTTCCCCAAAATAGAAAAAAACAAAACAAAAACACAAAGAACTTGAAGGTCGTCCTACAGAGTTCATACTAAAACCTCTGAGGAGGTGGTACCAGCAGGTTGATGTTACAGTCTCAAAGGCACAATGATGCTGGTTCTGAGAATGTTGTAAACATTAAAAGAGAAAACAATTGGAGCTATTGGAATAAAATGCTGTTGCCAGTATATAAAAGTGATATTGCTGGAATTACAATAACAGGAAGTAGGAACAAAACAGAAAATGGAAAGATAAATGGAGGTAGTTTTTTGTCTGCTCCTAGCCTTTCAGTGTCCTTTTTGTGGCCCTTTAAAGGGAATCAGCTGACAAAGAAGTATAAATATGGTATTTTTCCAACGTTTAAATGCAAATTACTTTTCACATTTTGAAATCTTTGAAATTGACATGCATATTACAATAGATAGCATGTCCTGGCTCAAGTGGCAGTGTTTGGTTTTATTTTTTGCTAATACCATGTGAAATCTTGATTTCTTATCATCAGTGGGGTGTGGGGTTGTTTTTTATTTTATTTTATGTAACCAGATTTTTCAGAAGCATAATTTTCTTCACCAAAGATTTTGACCCTAATTATGATCATTTTTCCCTTATAAGTTCTCACATACCATCTGTTAAGTAGTTTGACAATTTTCAGGGTCTAGTTTTAATCTAATTTTAGTTTTTACATAATTTCCCCCTTTATCATACCCTGATTTTTAAGCATTTTTAAATGTATAAGATCCCTAGTGTTGTAGTGGATTACATGTTGTATTCGTTCAAATCTATCAGCTTCTCTGTGGAGATAAGTAGCAGTGTTCTCCTGTAAAGATGTAAAGCTTTGGAAATTCAAAAGAAATTTGCTATGTTCAGGTTTAGGCTTGGTAGAATTCTGAATCCTTCATTTTCTCGGTTTATTGCTCTCTCAAAAACAGGTCTGAGCATCTTCTGAGATTCTGTGATCATATTTGTAGGTCCCTTTCATATCTTGGCCATTTAGTCAAATGGACATAACCATACTCTTAAGAGAATTCTTCTTTTCTCCGACCTTGCATTCAAATTCTCTGTTAATAGTGTTTGTTACTTTCTACTTTGAATGGTTTGCCTTAGGATTTGTGGTTACTTTCCATTATCTTTCAAAAACACCAATTCTGACATGAAGATATCTGCATGCCTTTCTGGTTCTCTCCAGAGACAGCTGAAGATGAATCTAGACTGAGACTTTTTTTCTTTTTTTCTAAAATGCAATACAAAACTGGTTTGTACAACTACTTGGGCATGCATTTGCTGTCACTGGTAGGTGTTATCAAGTTGAATACAACTCATAGCAACCCTATAAACAATAAATCAGAATCCTGTCCTATTCTGTGTCATCCTCACCATTTCTGATACACTTGAGCTCATTGCTGCAGTCACTATGTCAATTTATCTCATTGGGTGGGGGATCCTACTCTTCAGCTGACCCTTCAGTCTTTTTAAGCACGATATCCCTTTCCAAGGAATAGGCTCTCCTATTAACATGTCTGACGTATGAGAGATAAAGTTTTGCCATCCTTCCAATGAGCACTACAGCTGCATATTTTCAAAGACACACGTGTTCATTTTTGACAGTCTATGGAATATACAGTGCACTCCTCCAACACCACAGCTCAAAGGCATCAGTTCATTCATCTTCTGTCATTATTCAGTTCTCAGATGCACAGAAATTAATGGGATAAATGATGGCCTAAATCACACACCTTAGTCTTCAAACTGACATCATTGCTCTTCTGTATTTTGGAGAAGTCCCTAACAGCAGACTTACCTAAAGCAATGCATCATTTATTTCCTGACTTCTGGTAGTAAGGGTGTGTATTGTGGATCCAAGTAAGATGAAGTCATTGACAGTTTCAATCTTTTCTCCATCTATCATGATGTTACCCATTGACCCAGTGGTAAGGATCTTTATTTTCTTGAGGATGAGATGCAGTCTATATTGAATGTTGTAGTCTTTGATTTTTCCATAAAAAATACTTTAGAGAATCCAGCTTCATGAAGGATTTGCTCAGCATAGGTACAGAGAAAGGATACACCCTGATGCACATTATTCCTGATTTTAAAGCATATAGTGTTCCTTGTTCTGTTTGGACAACCGTTTCTTGATCTAGGTATAGATTTATGATCACAATTAAGTGTTCTGGGATTCTAATTCATTTCAGCTATACTTTGTTGTGATCCACACAGTCTAATCCTTTTGCATATTCAATCAAACACAGATAAACATTCTTCTGCTATTCTCTCCTTTCAGCCAGGATACATCTGACATTAGCACAGATAAACCTAATGTTATGGCCTCTTTTAAATCCAGTTTGAACTTCAGGTAGTTCCAGCCATTTTTGGATGACCTTCAGCAATATTTTGCTTGCATATATTACTGATACTCTTCAATAATTTCCACATTCAGTTGGATCACCTTTCTTGGGAATGGGAACAGATAAGGATCTTTTCCATGGAGTTAGTCAGCCAGTCAGCTGTCCTTCAATTTTCCTTGTGAGCACATCCAGTGTTGCATTTTCAATTGAGACATGTCAATCAGCACCCTGTCTATTCATGGGGTTTTATTTATTTATTTTTTTTTGCCAGTGTCTTCAGTGCAACTTGAACTTCTTCCTTCATTATACTGGCTCTTCTTCATATGGTACTTCCTGAAATTTTTTTTTTACCAATTCTTTTTGAAACAATGACTATTTATCCTATCATATTCTTTTAATGTTTTCTGATTATTCAAGATTTTTCCAAGGGAATTTTCAGTATTAAAACTTAAGGCTTTAATTTGTTTTTCAGTTCTTTCAGTTTGAGAAGTGTCAAGCGAGGTCTTCCCTTTTTATATTGAGTCCAGTTCTTTGCACATTTCATTGTAATACTTTGCTTTATCTTCTTGAGCTGTTCTTTGAAATCTACTCAGCTCTTTTACTTCAGCATTTCTTTCTTTTGTTTTGGCGTCTTGACGTTCAAATGTAGTTTACATCATTTCTTCTGACATTCATTTTGTATCCACCTTTTTTTTTTCTCCTCTGTCTCCTTCTGCTCTCCTCATGGATGATGTCCTTGATTTCATTCCATAGCTCCTCTGGTCTTTGATCATTGGTGATCAACGCCTCAAATCTGTTCCTAAAAGGATTTTTTTTAATTCAGGTGGAATAAATTTCAAGGTTTCATTCTGCTTTTTGTGGATGTATTTTAGTCTTCTTCAGCATAAATTTGAGCTTTCACATGTATGACTCCTAATATTGAGTTTCTCCAATAATCCTTTCCACAGTTGTAGTCAATCGGATTCCTGTGAAGTCCTTTATTTGTAACATTTTTATGACTCTAGATGTAAACTTCCTTGCTTGATTCCAAAGTATATTTGAAAGTATTTCAAATTTTCTGAAGAAATGAAAATTTGTAACTGACTGGATTCCTGTTTTTTTTATGTGCTTAGTGATTGATGTAGAAATTTCAATATACGAAATTGAAAAGAAATCTGGAATTAAAATGTTTTATACTATTTATTAGATAACATTTTCGCTATTCTCTGTGTTAAACGTCCCCAGGACTCACGATTGTGCCTCAATATCTCTTCCTATAAAGAGCAAAATTCATTCTGTATACTTTCTGTTTTTCAAGTGATTGTATATGTCAGTTTGGCCAAAATTGTGTCACTATGTAACATAGCTCATCATGTTTCTAGACTCCTGTAAGTTTTAGTACTATTAATCCAGCTTTTTATAATAGTTTCTTTACCTTCTGTTGCCTAGAACCTTAACCTGTGCTACAATATTTTAGATTTATGTTTTATGGGATGGTCCTTCTTGAGAGCACTGATCTCTGTATTAAATATCACTACCTTAAAAGCACTTCTGAAAAGTCAGTGCACACAACAATCATTTATTTCATACTTCTACATCTCTGAATCACTTAGGGTTTGATTCATCTGGCTGGGATTCAATAACCTCAGTTACAAACTACATGTTAAGCCCAGGTCTGCTCCTTATAGCTTTTATTCTCTTTAGAACATGTTATCAGGGCAACTTCACATAATTTGATTGGGGGAGGGTGAAGGAAATGGGAAAAATCTGATATGAAAAGCAATGTGTAAAAACTTTTAAAATAAACCAGTAATTAAAAAAAAAAAAAGAAGCAGCACAAACAAATTTGTTAGGGATTTAATTGTACCTCTCCCAAATTTACATAAAGCTGATGATTATTATGTATTATCGTATTATTCTATGTGTTGAAACTCTTAATATCTATAATGATGTTGTTGTTGTTATGTGCCGTCGAGTCTTTTGCGACTCATAGAGACCCTATGTACAACAGCCCTAAACCGTGCTCTATCCTGTGCCAATCTCATTGCCTCTGACACCCATCCCGATTACCCCAGTCACTGAATCAATCCACCTCATAGAAGGTCTTCCCCTCCTGCGCTGTCCCTCTGATCTACCCAGCATGATGTCCCTCTCTAAAGACCTGTCTCTCCTTACAACATGTCCAAAGTATGTCAGACGAAGCCCCAGAATCCTTGCCTCCAAGGAGTAGCCTGGTTTAATCCTCTCTACGATGAATCTGTTTGTTTTCTT
Source organism: Elephantulus edwardii (assembly GCF_000299155.1). Classification (NCBI taxonomy): domain Eukaryota; kingdom Metazoa; phylum Chordata; class Mammalia; order Macroscelidea; family Macroscelididae; genus Elephantulus; species Elephantulus edwardii. Next base: position 4,938,527 of record NW_006399889.1, on the reverse strand, counting down.
GGCAGTCCATGGAACATTCAATACTCTTCTCCAGCACCACAGCTCAAAAATGTCGATTCTCCTTCTATCCTCCCTAGTCATTGTCCAACTCTCTGATGCATAACAAGTGATTGCAAAAACCATGACCTGTATCAGGCAGACCTTAGTCTCCAGAGAGACACCGTTGCTCTTGAGTACTTTAGAGAGGTCCCTAACCGCAGACTTTCCCATCGCAATATGTTTGTTTGTTTTTTTTATTTTCTGGCTACTGGTGCCAAGAGTGTTGACCGTGGAGCCGAGCAAACTGAAGTCATCTATAATGATAATGCTGTAGAATTTATTTCTTTCTTTCACTCATTGTTTTGGAGTAAGAATTCATAACTGGCCTTTCAATGGACTTTTGAGACTATAATGACACAGGAGGAGATTACCCATCTTTTTTTTCCACAGAGCCCACTGGTAATTTAAACCAACAGAAAGGCATAGCCTTAGAGGTTAGCAGTAGAATTTCCTATAGACTTCCAACAGATGACCTGAGCTCATAGAGGCAGAATTAGAAAAATTCTAAAACAATATCATTACTCTTCATTATGTGATCTGAGATGTGATCAGCACTTCAGTTGTAAGATTAGGATGGGATGTTTTTGCTGTCAGGTGCTGGTGAGTAGACTATGACTCATAATCCTATGAACTATGGATCTGAACCTTACTCTACATACTCTGTGCCATCCTCATCAAAACTGATACTTGAGCCATTGTTATAGTCACTGTATCAATCCATCTCATTGAGAGCCTTGCTCTCTTTCTCTTACCCTCTACCTCTCCAAGTATAATGCCCTTCTCCAGAAATCAGTCTTTACTAACAACATGTCCAAAATACAGGAGCATCATCCTTGCTCCAAGCCAACAGCCTGGTTGAACTTTCTCCAAGACATATCTGTTTGTTCTTTTGGCAGTCTATAGGCTATTCAGTACTCTTCTCAATTGAAAGGCATCACTTCTTTTGTCATCCTTATTAATTTTTCAACTACCAGACGAAAGTAATTAAAGAGAAAAGGAACGGAAAAGATCATGATCTGAATCAGGTCCACCTTCATCTTTAATCTGACTTAATTTCTCTTTAACACCCTGGTGAGGTCCTTGACAGGTGATTTTTCCCAATACCCACATCTTTTGATTTCTTCACTGTTAGTACCAAGGCTATTGATTGTGAATCCAAGTAAGATGAAATTGTTGGTAATTTCATTCTTTCTTCCATCTATTGTGATGTTACTTGTCAGTTCAAAGGTGAAGATTTTTGGCTTCTTGATGTTGAGATGCAATCCATATCGAAGGCTGTAGTCTTTGAATATCTGCAACAATTCATTCAAGTCCTCTTTGCTCTCAGCAAGAAAGGGTGTATCAACTGCATAAAGTGGGCAGTTGATGAGTCTTCCTCTGATACTGACGACATATTCTTCTTCACAAAGTCCAGAATTTCAAATGATTTGTTCAGGGCACAGATTGAATAGTACACTTTTAATTAGGCCACATAGCTGTAGGGAACATTTTTCTGAAGTTTGATCTGCATCATCTTTAGTCTTCCAAGAGATAAAAGGAAAGAAAACTAAGTAAAGAGAAGGGAATTTGGGAACCACAAAGCCAGAAGAACTATGAGCAGAGTGCACTCTTTGAACTAAGGTTCCTGAACTGGGACACTCCTAGGACAACAAGAAAACCAGGATACACACATAAAGTCTTTATTTGGAGCCAACACCTTAAATTCAAACTTACAGCTTCCTAAACAGTGAGAAAATAGGCTTTCACTTGTTACAGTCATCCACTTATGATATTTCTATTACAACAGCATTAGACAATCAACCACTACTTCTCTTTCTTTTGGCTTCTTGACACTTTAGTACAATTTCAGGATTTCTTCTGACATCCATTTTGGTTTTTACTTTCTCCTTTGTGTATTTAGTGATGTTTTGCTATCTTCTCTTCTAATCTCTTATGGATTATATCCTTAGTGTCATCTCCACAATTCTTCTGGTCTTCAATCCTTGGTGTTCAGTGCTTCAAACCTATCCTTAAGATGATTTTTAAACTCAGATGGGTTAGACTCAAGCGACAAATGACAGCCCTGGAAATGCTTAGCAGTCTATGCTAGGGAATTTGGAGGAAAGCTGCTTGGTTGACTGACTGGAAGAGAGCCATATTTGTTCCCATTCCCAAGGAAGATGATGCAATGGAATACAGACACTAATGAACAATGTAATTAATATCCTATGCAAGCAAAATACTGCTGAAGACCATTTAAAAATGTAGAACTATACATAAACAAGAAAACTGCCAGAAGTTCAAGCTGGATTTAGAAGAGACGGCCAGGGATATCATTGCTGATGTCAGATAGATCCTGGTTGAAAGCAGAGAATACTAGAAGAATGTCTATTTGTGCTTTATTGAATATGCAAAGGGATGCGACTATGCGGATAATAAAAAATGATGGCTAACACTGAGAATAATGGGAGTCCCAGAACACATAACTGGTCTTCTTTGTATGTACATGGATATTATCCTATCACTTACACCATTGTATTTCAGGATGTTATTGTTGCTGATTACCATCCAGTCGAGCATGACATAGCAACTCCATGAACAAAAGATATAATGCCTTTCTATAACCATCATCATTTTACCAAGTCCATTGAGTTTCCAAAGGCATGTGGTTTAGGAAGTGGATGCCACTCCCTGTTTTTCTAAACCTGTTTTACAGCTGGGTGCCCCACCAAATACTGTCCACATTGTGAAGCCATATGGAATTTCACATCCCAATGGCACAAGGTTCAGCATTACAGCAAACCCAGATTAACTCAGTACAGCAAATTGACCTAAAGTAATGTACGAAGTAGAAGAATGTTCCTCCAAAATATAACAACACTAGTTTCAGTTAACAGTGGTTAAGAGTCATCAGGTCGAATATGGCTCATACCGTCCCTATGAACAAAAGACCTGAACTCTGATCTATAATTAACATTATTTCTTTATGTTTACAGAGTTTATAAAGTTTCCAGAGGACACTTTTTTTACTTTTTCACAATGAATACAATAACATTTGTCCTCTGATGGTTTTTTTTTTAGTTCCTGCAATACCATAGGATTATCTAATTCAAAGTGGCTAAAGCTCTCCATTGCCTCTCCACTAATGCCTACTATGTCGAAAATCATGCGTTCCTTTTGTTAAGACTTGAGCTTGGTGCAGTTGGAAACATGATAAAAAGAGGAAAAAATTGAAACTGTCAATGACTTCATCATACTTGTATCCACAGTCAACATCCTTTGTATCAGCAGTCAGGCGATTATGAGATGTATTGCATTAGCTAGTTTGAGGGCTAAGGTGTGCCTGATTCAGGTCATGGTCTTTTCAGTCACTTGCTATGCATTTGAGAAATGGACACTGAATAAGGATGACAGAGGAAGAATCTGTTTTTAAACTGTATTATTGGACAAGCATAATGAATATTCCATGTAATGACAAAAGAATGAACATATATCTTGGCAAAGATTAATTTAGAGTGATCCTTGCTGGCAAAGACGATGATAATTTTAGAATGTTGCTAAAAGAAGTTATTCCTTGGAGAGGCATGTCATGCTTGGAAACTGAAGGATAGGAAGACCTTCAACCAGGTGGATTAACACAGTGACTATAACAATGGGCTTGCATGGTGGTTAAGACAGCGTGGTACTGGTACAATGACAGACACATAGATCAATGGAATAGAATTGAGAACCCAGAAATCAGCCCATCTATTTATGGTCAACTAATTTTTGAAAAGGAGATGAAAATAGTTAAGTGGGAAAATGGCAGCCTTTTTAATAAATGATGTTGGAAAAAATTGGAAAAGTATCTGCAAAAGACTCAAGCAAGATCCACACCTCACTCCATATACAAAAATCAACTCAAGGTGGATCATGGACCTAAGATTAAAACCAAGGACTATAATCTTCATTAAAGAAAAGCTTGGAACAATGCTACAAGTCCTAATCCACAACATAAACAGTCTTCCAAGTATCCTGAAAAACCTACAACCAGGAGAAGATAACATAGATGAATGGGACCGTCTAAGAATCAAATCCCTATGCACATCCAAAAAGTTCTCCAACAGGGTAAAAAGGGAAGCCACAGACTGGGAAAAAGTATTTGGTGATGACATATCAGATAAGGGACTTATACCCAGAATTTATAAAATACTTGAGCACCACAACAAGATAAAGGTAAATAATCCAATAGAAAAATGAGCACAGGATAAGAACTGACATTCAGATGGCTAACAAGCACATCAAGAAATGTTCAAAATTCCTCGCTCTACGAGAGATGCAAATTAAAACAACTATGAGATATCATCTCACCCCAGTCAGAATAGAAAACTTTAACAGAACAGCAAGCAACAAATGCTGGCAAGGTTGAGGAGAAATTTTAACCTTTATTCACTGTTGGTGGGAGTGTAAAATGGTGCAACCACTGTGGAAGGCAGTGTGGCGCTTTCTCAAAAAGTTGCAAATTGAGATACCATTTGACCCAGCAAGTCCACTACTGGGAATATAGCCCAAAGAGACCATAACTGCCACCCAAGCTGACATAGGCACACCCATGTTTATCGTGACTTTGTTCACAATAGCTAAGACTTGGAAACAACTTGAGTGCCCATAAACAAATGAATTGAATGGATAGAGAA
>NW_006399889.1:4931938-4933433 GCF_000299155.1 Elephantulus edwardii | reverse complement strand
ATGAATGAATGGAAATCCAAAGTCTGTAAATTTTCATTGAAATTAATAATAAATTTTAAACACAACAAACAAACAAACAATAAAACCAATGGGCTTGAGTGTGTCAGAGATTGTGAGGATGGTACAGGATAGGACAGGGTTTAGATCTTTGGTTCATAGGGTTACTATGAGTCATACTTAAACTGATTGCACCTAACAACTACAGAGAACTAAAGTACCACTGGATTAATATGCTTCACACTTTTTTTTCTTTTGTAGTCTATATGCAAAAATAATTGAAGGGCTAGGAAACATATTCTGTCCAAATGGGAGTGGAAAGAGTTGAATATTTTCTTGATTATAATTGGAAATATCCTTGAGGTTAACCATCGAGTAAATGTAGAGATCTCAGTTAAAACTTTAATTTTGTTTGATCTTTACATATTTCTGTTACCAAAACAACACAAGTTATCTCTCTCTATATATAGCTCAAGGATATTCCTTCGGTATGGTAATCCAAGGAGGAATTTGTATTTGTACTTAATTCAACCATGACCTGACTCACAGAATATAAGAAAGATTCTGTAAGTCAAAAATACCTGTCACTGAGAGGGGATCATTCTATTACTGCCTTTGCAGTAACTTACTAGAGAAAGTATCAAAAACATCATAGGAAGTTTATTATAATACATATTTATACCTACACACAAGAGAGGGAGAATATTAAGGAAGAAGAGGATTGTCTCTTTCACTTTTAGTCACACAGCAACACGTATTGAGCATGAGCCAACGATATCAAACCTATATGCTCATAATGGTTAAATAACATAAGTAAATGGACTCTGTGAGATATTAGAAAATGAGGAAAGAAGGAATTTATGATGAGTAGGTGAACATATATTCTTTTCTTTTTTCCATAAAATTAGTTATTAGTAGCAGAATATGAGCAGAAGTTGTTCTCTGATGCTATTGTTGTTGTTGACTGCCATCAACTTGAGCATGACTCATAGTGACCATATGAACAAAAGGCCTGAAGCCTTTCTATAATTATCATCATTTATCAGATTTCATAGAGTTTCCAAAGGCATGTTGTTTAGGAAGTGGATGCCACTCCTGCTTCCAACTGATGCTATTACTCATTGTAAATTGTACTTTTTCCCTATGGACCCAAGTGCTACTTAAAAGTGATCTAACTGAGGTCTGAGAAGTATACAAAAAATATCTTCCATCTTGTCTGTGAATAAGCTAAGAATAATAAAGCTAAGGAAAAAAAGATAAGAGATTGTGGTTGAGATACTATAGCCCTGAATTCCATGGAAGCACTGGTGAAATGATCAGAACTAAGCCAGAAGCAGGGCATTTTTGTTCCTGCTTCATTCCTTAGTGCTGGCTTGATGCTGGGCTGGTGTTTCAGTAAAAAAATAGGAGCAGAATTAAAAAAGAATAATAACAAGAGGTTAAAAGAGAAAGTACTTAGAGGACAAAGAGGTAAATTCAAAGTCAATGGCAAAGGGAA
>NW_006399889.1:4908733-4929627 GCF_000299155.1 Elephantulus edwardii | reverse complement strand
CAACAACAACAACAACAACCACAGGCAGAATTTCAGGATAAACATTCTAGGTATTTTCTCTCACAATGTTCCACCCTCTTGCTCCCTTCTTCCATTTGGCACTTTTAGAACTGTTCCTACATCTGTGGGAGGGATCACTGACCCAGCACAAGGAGGGGCAGGGACTTCACATGGTTAAGACCAGATACCGGTAAGTGAGCACTTAGGTCTTGGCCTGAGAATGTCAAGGAAAGTGGGACTCTGCAAGAACACATATTCTTTCAAAATGTATTAACACTGAACTTTCATGGAAAGCCTCCTCAGTATATCTTAGAGCAGTAACAACAAAAACAACCAACAATATTGAAAAAACACAATGTTGACTGCAGTCTTCTAGTTTATATCTAGGACTCTAACTACTCTCTTATTGGATGCAAGAACTCTTTCTATAGAAGCATGTTTCTGTAGGATTAGCATAGAGATAACTCTTTTTGAATATTTATTTCTGTTCTCATTCATTTCTAAGCAATGACTTGGATTCTGTTTCCTGGTTAAAATAGAGAGAAGGGATAAAAGAATCTGGAGAATTAAAAAGTTGGTTGGAAGGCACAAATGGCAAAGACTATTTAGTAAATTAAAGAACAGGTGAACCTTAACCAGTGGTTCTGACTTAAAGATGTTGTGCTGCCATTCAGAAGGCTCATGATTTGAATCCACCCTCTATTTGAGGGAAGATGGACAATCTTCTCCTGTGCAATATATTACCTCTGAAAACTCCCTGGAGGATCAGCTATGAGTCAGTGCCAACCCAATCTACACAACAGGGGTTCAGCCATTGAGTGTTAATTGAAAAGTTAGAAATTCCATTCCACCCAATTTGATGCTCTCCTCTTGTAAAAATCACAGCAAAAAATACTATTGTTGTTGTTGGTGTGTGCCATCCCAGTAGGCACAATTTTACTTTGCCAAACTGGGTCACTGAGAGTTGAAAACTTACTCAATGATATACAAACTAGATTATTTTGAAATCATAACTTCCACGTTTCTGTCTCCATGAAGATTGGAATCATAGAATCCCACCTACGCCTCGACATGACAATTATTAGTTTGAAAAGAATAGTTAGAAAAATATGAGCTCTGGAGGGGTAGTCCAGATGAAGTTGTGCTGCTAACTCAAGGGCTACATTTCCCTAATGTCACTGGTGTCTTCTTAGAAGAAAGATGAACAATCACCTCCCATGTGATTTATAGCCTTGGAAAACCTCCTGAAGGATAAGCTATGAATTGGTTCCAAGTCGATGGCAATGAGTTTAAGTTTTTGTGCATTAGAAAAGACATCGGGTAACTTACTGAGGTTCATGGTAGCTTCTTGTCAGCAGCAACTGGGTGCTCTTCCAGGTGTGAATTTTACCATAAGAATGACCAATTCCTCAGAGGTAAAGAGTGTTTCCCGCAACTCCAGAAAGGAGGCCCAGTAAAGAGAAAAGTGAAGGTACTAAGTTGAATAATGGGAATAAATGGGAAATAATGATTTTTTCTCATAAAATATATTGAACAAATTTATAGATATATCTACACATGCATGAATGCATACAACATGAATATGCATCTCCTCACTAATTTCTAGAAACCATTTCCCAGATGCAGATAATATACTAATCAGAATTTCAGGAGATTTTAAATCTAAATTGTGATTGTCATCTACTTTGATCAAATGTCTTTATTTTGATGGCTTTAGAAAGAATACATACAAAAATATAAAGTATAATTCTTTAAAAAGTTATATTGCATGTTATTGTTATGTGCCTTTGAGTCAAATGTGACCCATAGTGACCCTATGAACAATGGCTCTGAATCTTGATAGTGAATTATTATAAAAAAGGATAAAGAAAGTGTACATATAGAAACAAATATTCTTTGATGGTTACCACAGATGGGAAAAGAAGAGAGGTGAAAAAATAATATTGTTATTGTTGTTGTGTAACATCAGGTCAGAGGCAGTTAATTACATGGAAGAAGATTGTCCATCCTTCTCCTTCGGAGCAGATGATAGCCTTGAACCATATGCCTTCGGGATTGTAGTGCAGCTTCTTGCCACTAGATCACCAGAGCTTAAGTACTGGCAAATCAACTACAAATCTTAGAGACCCTATAAAGAACAGATCTGAACCTTGCCCTATCCTGCACCATTCTCACTGTCTCTAACTTGCTTGAGTCTATTGTTACAGTTACTGTGTCAATTTATCTTGTTAAGGGTCTTCCTTTTCTTAGCTGACCCTGCACCATTCTCAGCATGAAGTCTTTCCTAATAACTGGCTCTTCCTGACAACATGCCTGAAGTATGAGGGACAAAGTCCCACCACCCTTGCCTTTAAGGAGTACCCTGGTTGCACTTCTTGCAAGGTAGACATATATAAAGTTGGAACAAGGGAAAGGTAATATACTGAATAACAAAAAAGTTATCAACAAAACAAGGAACAAAATACATAGCCACGTGCAGTAGGTAAATAGTAAAGTCCTCTGTCAGATATGCTAATATCTTTATAGAAATAACTACATGTTGTTTTAAGTCAAATATCTATATCAATAAAATTTCTGTCTATGTAGAGGTGTTTCAGCTTTCTGTGCTCTCAATTTCTTATGTGAGTTCCGTGTATTTCCCTGATATGCTCTCTCCAGTTGATCCCTCTTTGCTATTTCTGTACTTCACTTATCCCAGTGATTAAATGGACAAAGGAAGCCATTTTATTAGTTCAAGAATTTGTAAACTTCCCACAAGGTACCTGGACTGTGGTTATATAAGGAGAGATAACTTTGAATTCTCCCTTCAGGCCCCAGAAGAGGAGATATCATTTTGAGTCTCCCGAGTGTCATTTGGAAATTTTCCCAAACTGATTTCTACGATGTGATAAATAGTGTCAACTAATTCCCCAATCCAAACAAAGTGCAATATCTAAGACTCCTTGCCTTTGTCAAAGGGTTGTCTACAAATGAAGTGTCCAAGAGGTCATTCTGCTCTCAGGATATGATCTGCCAATGAATCTTTGGAGCAGATTTTTGGGAACAGAGAATAATCTGTACATCCCAGAGCAGCAATCCCTTTGGACACACTGTTTCCGGCAAGTCCAGGCATTATTAAATGACCAGCTGGTAGACTATTTCATTCCTTCCAGGTTGCTGAGTAGATAAGAAGGAGACTTCAGTGATGAAAGTGAAAAAGAGTATCAAATAAAAACCAAACCTGTTGCCTTGGAGTTAATTACAACTCATAGGTGACTTCATAGGACAGAGCAGAACTACTTGTAGGGTTTCAAAGGGTGTAAATCTCTATAAAAGCTGATGGTCTCATCAGACTATTACCTTTTCCTCCCAACAGCCACATATTTCTCTTAAAGAGGGGATGGTGGGTTTAAACCAATGATCTTTCTGTTACCAGCCTAATGCTTAACCAATGCACCATAAGGGTTTTTTGGTGCAAGAAGGAGGACATGTGGACAAAAAAGAACTGGTATTGAGGAAAACACAGTCACAATCTGTCTCTTTACATATGTGCATGAATTACAAACTAGGTGAGTGGTACTCTATCCCAAGAGATCTATTCTACTCTGAAGCATATGTCTACTTCCCATTAGCATTGTGTGAATGAGCCTTTTGTAATAATAATGATGCTCAGAGAAGATAACCTTTGCTACCTAATCCATAGGGGTGTATTCTTCTCTTGATGGACCTATAACTCCTCTTTTAGCTAATAGGTGTTCTAAACTGACATCAAAAACCCTGCCTCTCCTACTGTGTGAAAAAGGTAAAGGTCTCTCTTTGCAAATCTCATTATCATTCAGACTGATCTTTCCTCTTCTGCTTCTCTCTCAAGAGCTGTGCGTCTCCCATGAGGTACTTGTAAGAAGGGAGAGCTTGGCAAATTACACATCTGGTATGTACAGCAGATTACAATGCAGTTTATACTATGGTTCCTTAGTCTGTTTCTCTTGGAGAGTTACAAGGTTTTAAACTTAGCAAAGACATTATTCTTTTAACAAAATGGGTTCACATTTACTCAAAGAGCATATGTTCTGCAAATGTGATATAGCAAAGGTTATTTGGAAAACACAAAAAAATTATGAGTTCTTTATTTCAGTGGAAGAAATCACATAAACTATTCATATCTTTCTCTGTGCAAGTTCTAACCCTTCTATTTCTCCACCATAGTTTCTTTTTAAAGCTCTGAAGAGCATAGAAGAAGATATTGCTGTGCAATACCTCTTTTATATTAAGTATTTCCTCCCACCCAGTGTCTTCAGTTTGAGGCTATAGCATGTGGAATGCTGATTGTTTAATTTTCTCTGTTTTAGTACAATGGTCTCCTCCTAAACATGGGCATAGATTCTGCATTAGGAAGCCCTGGTGGCTTAATCTATAAAGAACTGTGTTCAAATCCACCAATGGTTCTACAGAAAAAAACAAAACAGGCAATCTCAGTTTTGATTTATAGACTCAACAATTCAATAGAGGGTACTTGTGAGTCAGAACCAAATGCACTATGAATGAGTGAGTGAGTGAGTAAGTGATGCTTAGGGGTGGTGCAAATGGTTAATGGGCATAGATGCTAACTAAAAGGTTGGTGCCAAAGAAGGCAGGTGCAGAGATCTACTTAAGAAGCATCAGCTACTGAAAACCCCACAGAGCACAGTTCTACTCTGACATATGGAGTTATCCTCAATCTACTTGATGGCTACTGTTGTTGTTTTCTTCTTTGTTTTGATTTATGATACATGAAGTCAATATTCAGTAAACCAAATGGAATTATGACTGCAGTGCTTTGTTCGTTAACAATGGGGATACATTTTTTTTCTCAGAATCACTTCCCTCTATGTTTCTAACTTAGAGTTGTATGTACAAAAGAAAAATTTGAAATAGTAACCAAAAAGTCAACAATTAGAATCCACCAATCACTCTGTGGGAGAACTATGAACAATCTCCTCTTTTAAAAGTTTACAGTCTCCAGCATCCCTGTGAGTCAGAATCCACTCAATGGCAGAATTTATTTGTTTGTTTGTTTTAATTTTTCTGGTGGTATTTTTTTTGTGTTTTGAGGGGTGTTTTTTTTTTTCTTAGTAAAGCAGCGGTCACTAGATTCTAAGGATTGTCAAGGTAGGAGCTGAAATGAAAGATCAACAGGGAGTTGTCTGTGGCGTTCAGGTTGCCCCCAGTGTTTTCCAATGCAACACCATGTACCCATTTCCCTACACAGTTTTTCACATTCTTTTTCACATTCTCACCCCAGAAGCTAGGGTTATTTACTCCTAAATTCTCTGGCAAGTTCCCATAAGCCTTCCTGTACCAGTTCTCCATGGAAGCTGAATGGAGATCTTGGGTCTTTGACTTTATGACAGTTATATCCACTGTTACTCCTCTACTAAATTTCTTATCCCACAGTATCTGCAGGGGTTCTCCTGCCCTGATTTAATCCTGCTACATAGGGCTAGTATTCAGATATCCCTTTTAAAAATAAGTGGTTTTGACACATGATCAGATTTAAGAATAATAATATCTATTTTTTATTATTTTTACTGGAAAGAATGATGATTTGTCCATTAAAAAGTTGAGAGTAACTTTGGGAAAGAAAGACATATCTAGTCAATTCATAACAAAACAACATCATAGGGGCAAAAGATTTCAATTGAGGGGAAAAATTCTTTCCCCTACCTATTCAGAGAGCATAAAAAGAAGATGGAAGGAGTATACAGAGTCACTGTAGCAAAAAAGATTGATTGACACAGAAGAATTTCATGAAACAACTTATGTTCAAGATGCAATGGCAATGAAGGAAGAAGCTGCACTGAGGGAATTGGCAAAAAACAAAGATCCAGGAATTTATGGAATACCAAAATACATATTTCAATAAAAAAATGCAAGCTTGGAAGTTTTCACCAGGCTGTGCCAATAAATCTGGAGGACAACAACCTGGACAACTGACAGAAAGAGATTCATGTTTATTTCCGTTCCAAAGTATGATGATGCAACAGAGTATGGAAATTATCGAATAATACCACTAATATCACACATAAGCAACGTTAGCAGAAGACTATAAAAAAATGACCATTGCAAGAACATAGAAACAGCCCAGATGTCCAACCACAAATGAATGAATTGAGAAATTATGGTACATTCACACAATGGAATACTATACAACATTCAGGAACAGTGATTTTGTAAATTATTACCTAACTTGGGAGGGACTGGAGGATGTTATGCTGAGTGAACTAACTCATTCCCACAAGAATAAATACCATACAAAACCATAATTATAGAATGAGGATAAGGATCCAAGAGGGGGTGGGAGAGGAGGATGGAAGCAGAGGGATGAGGATGTGCAGGGGGAGGGAGAATTATTCATTGTATAATTTTATTTCGGGGGGTGAGGGAAATTGGAAGAATCTATTCTGGAAAACAATATATTTGAATTTTGTAAATAAACTAGTATGATAATACTAAAAAGACTGGAACAGTACATCAACAGAGAACTACAAGAAATATAAAATGAGTTTAGTAGAGGCTTTAGGGGTATCATCGCCAATGTCAGATGGATCTTGGCTGAAAGCAAATAGTACCTGAGGAATGTCTACCTGTTTATTGACAGCAAATCACAGCTAAATTTGAGAAGAATGGGAATCCCAGAACACTTGATTGTGCTTATGCAAAACCCATTTTTGGACCAGGAGGCAGTTATCAGAACAGAGTAAGGAAACATTGCATGGTTTAAAATCAGGAAAGGAGTGCAACAGGGATTCACCCCATCTCCTGTATGTAGACCAGATCATTTGAGAGGCTGGATTTATGAATAGAAATGTGGCATCAGGATTGGAGAAAGTCTCATCATAAACCTGACTGATGCAGATGACGGACACATCTTTGCTTGGTGAAACTGAGGAGAGTCTGAAGCATTTGATGCAGAGGATCAACGACTATAGTCTGCAACACAGACTGAAGCTCAACATCAAGAAAACAAATACCACTGAGCCAACTGGCAGCACCATGATAGATGGAGAAAAGATTGAGATTCTTAACAATTTCATCTTGCTCAGTTTCACAACGAAACTCTCTTGACTCCAGCAGTCAAGATTAATTTCACTAGGAAAATCTGCTGTCAGGGACCTCTCTAGAGTTCCAAAGAGCAACAATGTCAGTCTAGACACTAATGTGTACCTGATAAAGGCCCTGGTGTTCACAATTACTTGCTATGCATCAGAGAGCTGGACAAGGATCACGACAGAAGAATTAATGCCTTTGAGTTGTGGTGCTGGAGAAGAGTATTGAACATGGACTACCAAGAGAAAAAAACAGGTCTGTCCTGGTGAGGGTGAAACCAAGTTGGTCCTTGGAGGCATGGATTTTGAGGGTCCATCTCACATGTTGCCAAGAGAGACCAGTTCTGGGAGAAGGATATCATGCTTGGAAGGGTAGAGGGAAAGCACAGGTGAGGAAGACCCTGGATGAGATGGATTGACACAATAATTGAGGTTATGAAGGTAGGTGTGTTAGTGACAGAGACTGACTCAAGATAGGGCAGGGTTAAACTCTATTGTGCATAGAATCACCATGAATTATTATAGTCAACTCAATGACCCACAACAACAATAATAATAATAACAATAACAACATACGAAGTTTTCTTCCAAGAAGAAAGAGCTGATACCTTTTAATTGTTATATTGGAAGTGCACTGAATATATAATGAACATATAAATTAATATATAAAGAACAGATCTATCTTGGAGAAAGTGTGAGGCAATATGTTAAAACTTCATGTCACATGCTTTGGGCATGTTGTTAAGAGAGGCCAGAATTTGGAATAAAGGCATCATACTTGGAAAGGTAGACGGTCATTGAAAAAGAGGAAGATACTCGGACTGTAACCATGGGCTCAACTATGTGAGATTTTGAGAATGGTTCAAGACATAAAAAGATTTTGATCTACTGCTTATATGAGGGTCTCTATAAAACATTTAAGGGAGGTCTGGTGACTCAATGGTAAGGAATTATATTGCCAAGGCAATGGAATATCATTGAACCCATCAACTGCACTGTAGGAAAAAGATGGACGATCTTTTCCCAGGTGATTTAGTGCTTTTGAAAACCCTCTGGACAGCTATGGGTGTGTTCCAACTCAACTGAAAACCACAACATAAGGCATAGTGGGAGTAAGGGCACATAACAACCACATTGTTGTTGATTGCCTTCGAGTCTAGCACGACTCATAGTGAGTGTTGATTGTGGGTCTGAGCAACCTAGAATTGTTAACCTCAATCTCTTCTCCATCCATCATGGTGCTGCCAATTGGCCCAGTGGTGAGAATCTTTTTCTTGATGGTGAGCTTCAGTCCATATTAAAGACTATAGTCCTTGACCTTTTGAAACAAGTGCTTCTTATCTTCTTCAGTTTCAACAAGCAAGGTTGTGCCATGCACATATTGTAGGTTGTTAATGAGTCTTCCTCCAATCCTGATGCCACACTCCTCCTCATAAAACCCTGCCTCCCAAATGATCTGTTCTTCATACAGATTGAGAAAGTACGGGAACAGGATGCATTCCTGCATGACACACTCCTTTCCTGATTTTGAACCATACTGTGTTTCCTTGTTCTCTTCTGAAGACTGCTTCTTGGTCCAAATATAGGTTTCATATAAGCACGATTAAGTGTTCTGAGATTCCCATTTTCCTCAAGGTTAACCACAATATATTGTGATCTACATAGACATTCTTCTGGTACACTTTGCTCTCTGCTAAGATCCAGCTGACGTTGGCAATAATATCCCTAGTGCGGCAACCTCTTCTAAACTCAGCTTGTACTTCTGGTAGTTCTCTGTCAATGTACTGTTCTAGTCACTTCTAGATAATCTTTCACAGGATTTTGCTAGCCTGTGATATTAGTGAAATGGTTTGATAATTTCCACACTCTGTCGGGTCACCTTTTTTTTTTCTTTTGAATGGGAATAAATATAGATCTCTTCCACTGGAGGTGCAGTGGCACACATGCTATCTGGGAGAAAGACGAGGCAGTCTGCTTCTGTAAAGAGTAACAGCCTTGGAAACCCTGTTGGACAGTTCTACTCTGGGTTGCTATCAGTAGAAATTTATGCCAACAACAATGAGCATGTCGGTTTGTTTGTCATCATATTAGGAAACATTAAACAAGTATATTTTAAAAAATATAATTTAAAAAATCATTCATATGTTAGAAAAAATGACTTTTATTTTAAGCTTACTTGTTTAGGAATTCAATTTCTAACACATACTTGAAAGGGATATGTGCCACTTAAAAATGCAAACCATAGAGAAGTGCAGCAATGAATGAATGGAAATCCAAATTCTCTGTAAATGTTCATTAAAATTATTTAAAAAATGCAAACCAATAAAAATGCACTTTTTAACTTCATTAGCCTTTCTCATTCTTTATCACATAGGAACAATGATGATATATTCATCCTATAGGAATGATGAGATAGTGCCTAACATGTACTGTTAACTGAATGAAAGGTCAGTGGTTTAAATCCACCACTTGCCACAAGGGACAAAGATGGGACGTTTCCTGTAAAGATCCACAGCCTCAGGAGTCAGATACAGGACTGCTATGCCAATTGGCAGCATCAGGATGGATGGTGAAGAGAATGAGATTGTTAACAGCATTAGTTTGCTTGGCTCCATAGTCAAACATTCTTTCACCAGCAGCCAGGAAATTAAACAATGTATTGCGATGGGAAAAGTCTGCTGTTAGGAACGTCGCCAAAGTACTGAAGAGCAATGGTGTCACTCTGGAGACTAAGGTGAACCTGTTACAGGCCATGGTCTTTGCAATCACTTGATATTTGTCAGAAAGCTGAACAATGCCTAGAGAGGATAGAAGGAGAATTGATGCCTTTGAGCTGTGGTGTTGGAGAAGAGTATTGAATATACCACAAACTGTTAAGAAAACAAACAGGTCCATCCAGGAGAGAATGAAACCAGGCTGCTCCATGGAGGCAAGAATTCTGAAGCTTCATCTGACATACTTTGGACATGTTGTAAGAAGGGACCAGTCCTTGGAGAAGGACATCATGCTTGGGAGGGTGGAGGGACAGTGCAGAAGAGGAAGACCCTCGATGAGGTGGATTGATTCTGTCACTGGGGTAATGCAGATAGATTTGTCAGAGACAATAAGATTGGCACGGGACAGAGCAGGGTTTAGGGCTGTTGTACATAGAGTCACTATGAGTCACAGGTGACTAGACGGCACATAACAACAATAACAATAAATTAAAATATTTTTTAATAAAAACAAAATAGTTTGAAAGTTAAAAATATACCATTGAAGGGAAATTTTATCCAAGATATTTATGGTCTGTATTTAGTCCTCAATTTGGGTTATATTTCAGATGTTTGAGAAATGGTGTTATAATTCTCAGAGGTCTCCTGGCTAGTGATGAATATTTAGTTTTAGTCACTTTAAGTCTAGGTGGTTCTATATTCATGAATTTAATTTAAATGCTGAAGTTTTAAATTTCTTTGTCTCGGGAAGATTTGATAAGCTTAACTTAACCATCATCCTATTTTTATACCATAAAAGATTCTGAATTTCTATTTTACCATTACCAACTTCCATTTATGCCTCTTCACCTAGAACAGATTGGAATGACCCAATGTCTCAACTTCACTTTTAGCAATAAGGAAACCATTTATATGACTACATCAATGTTTTATCATGTGTTTTCAAGCCATCTGTAACTCTTGTAAAAACCTTATGGTTTTAAAATGGTTCTTTTATTCTTTTTCTATCTAAACAAATGTAAAGTCAGTCTGGAAATAAATGGTGAACACTATCAGATTCTCTTGCCTTGGTTGTTGTTGTAATGTACCAAAGAGTTGGAGCTGAATCATTGCTGATCCTCAAGTAGGTTTTCAGAGGCTGTGAACAGCGAAGGAGAAGGCTGTCCATCGTTCTCCTGTGAAGCAGCAGATAGATTAGAACTGCCTTCCTTTTAATCAGCAGCACAACTCTTTGCCGACTAGGCCACCAGAGCTCCCTCCCGCTCAGGTAAGGTGATCTAAAATTAGTATGACTGGTGTGTTGACAGCAGCACCTGACTTCCACTAATTCCACAAGGACGAAGAGTCCCCATATACAACATCAACAGAACAAAAGTAATTCCTGTCAAGTTAGTTGTGTCCCAGTGTTCCTGGACCTTGCTCTATCAATTCTAACTCTGAAACTCCCTCTCATTCGTTGCTCTATTAATTGACCTGCTAATCTATTGCAATGGCCATATTGAAGGTATTTACCACACTCACAATTAACAGGTATAACAGGTTACAATTAAGGTTGAAACAAGATTCCATTTTTCAATCAAAATAGTTTCTCAGGTATGTTTGCAGTCCATTTGACTCCCAGCCTTGTGGACTGGGGCCAATGTCACATACCTCCTTCAGTCCTGCCAGTTAGTGCATCCTCCCCCAGCCCTCTGGGAAGGAACATTCATTCTCTCAGGTGGTAGTTTGAGTGCTGTCTTGCTTTGATCTCTGGGTCTGCACCATCTCTCCTTCTACTGCTTTAGCAGAGCTAATCTTGCTCCCAGTTTGCCTCAGGCAAAAATCTGGCCCAAAAGGAAGTGCTGTGCTCTCTATTGTTTTGTTATTGATGGCAGTGAGATTCTTGTATTGACCCCTCAGCCTGTTCAGTTTAAACCCAGTATGATGACAAAACAGATAAAGCCTTTCTTTAGTAGTTTAGTACTTCCCACCCAAAGAGTGCTATTTATTGGATTATCAAAAGAGACCAACCCTGTCATGTGGCAAAAGTTGAAGCCAATGACTAGGAAAGCTATCTACAACAACCAGTCTATTGAATCAGGTGGAAATAAAACTTCCCAAACATAATTCTATCACAGAATAATTTTTACTTTTACTTCTGGTGTATGTGGTGCTTGGACAATGGAGTAAAATATTGGCTGAGGGAGAGAATTGAGAGCTCAGAACAGGAAAAAAAAAAGAGTCCCAATGGATTCTTAGAGCAAGAAGAGCTAAAGGTGGAAAGCAGGAGCTGGGAACAGGATTTCCAAGATAAACAGGAGAGCCAGGAAATTCCAACAGTGTTTCCTAGTGGTGATAAAAAAGCAGGTTGGAAGAAGCCTAGAAGAATCCTGGAGTGGAGAAGCTGTCAGGGCTGAGTCTCAATGGAAGTATTTGTACAAAATAGATGTTGTTGTTGTTGTTGTTATGTGCCGTCGAGTCGCTTGCGACTCATAGCGACCCTATGTACAACAGCCCTAAATTCCGCTCTGTCCTGTGCCAATCGCACTGTCTCTGACACTCCTATCCCAATTATCCTAGTCACTGAATCAATCCACCTCATAGAGGGCCTTCCTCTCCTGCTCTGTCCCTCCACCCTCCCAATCATGATGTCCCTCCCTCTCCAAGGACTGATCTTTCCTCACAACATGTCCAAAGTATGTTAGACAGAGCCTCAGAATCCTTGCCTCCAAGGAGCCACCCGGTTTAACCCTTTCCAGGACAAATATGTTTGTTTTCCTAGCAGTCCATGGTATTCTCAATACTCTTCTCCAGCACCACAGCTCAAAGGCATCAATTCTCCTTCTATCCTCCTTGGTCATTGTCCAACTCTCTGATGCATAACAAGTGATTGCGAAGACCATGGCCTGTATCAGACGCACCTCAGTCTCCAGAGAGACACCATTGCTCTTCAGTACTTTGGAGAGGTCCCTAACAGCAGACTTTCCCATGGCAATGCGCCTTTTAATTTCCTGGCTGCTGGTGCCAAGAGTATTGACTGTGGAGCCAAGCAAACTAAAGCTGTGTACAATCTCAATCTCTTCACCATCCATCCTGATGCTGCCAGTTGGTCCAGTGGTGAGAATCTTTGTCTTCTTGACCTTGAGCCTCAATCCATATTGTAGGCTGCAGTCCTTGACACTCTACAGCAGGCGCTTCAGGTCCTCCTCAGTTTCAGCAAGCAGGGTTGTGTCATCTGCATAGCGCAGATTGTTGATGGATCTTCCACCAATCTTGACCCCACATTTCTCCTCATAGAGCCCAAAAGCTGCGCGACATTTGTTCCAGTCCGAGGGCCGCAGGCCCTCGGGCCAAGAAAAGCCTATCTACACACCAGTTCTACAGGATGCATCACCTTTGCTCGGGAAAGATTACGACTAAACTTCAGAGACATTGATCCCAACATAAGGAACTACCATCAGCTGATGTGTTGGAATCACAGAAGCAATGGAAGTTTCATATATAAGTTATTAGATGGAGGGCTGGTCAAAGGGAGATAGATGTGAAGGGAGGGGGTAGAAGTGGATGGGTATCCTGGTGGATGGTGGAGCAGGGAAATAAGTGGGTAAAGACACATGTGAGAAAGGCAGGGACAACACTGACACTAAAGTTAACTCTGCAATAAGGGATATACCTTTAACTTGCTGGTCTATCTGATACTTCTCTAAATCTAAACATTCACATTAAGACAGACTAGGAAGAAGGACTGGCCATCCACTTCTGAAATAGCAGGCCTCTGAAAACCCTATGTACAAAAGAGATAGACCAATTAAAAAATACTCAGAGTGAGCGCCAGCAGCATAATTAAAATAAAGAAGAGCTTTTTGTTATTCTCTTTTAATTCTTCATCAGTTATTTGGGTACCACAGATTTAGGTGTCTGTTTTTCCCATCAATGTTTTGCTTTTTTATTCTCAATCTTTTAAAAGACATTTCAGCACAATTATCATTGCTGCCCAATAATATTAGGAATGACTTTAACTCAGCCAATATGAATCTTAATTTTGCCTAATGAGTTTCCTGACCCTGGTTGGGACTATGAAGTCTCGTCTCTGCTCTCTGAAATCAGACCTCTCAGGTAGATGTGGACTGCCAGACTTAACAATGTTTTTGAATCTATTTCCAGTTTTTCCACCTGGTCATCCTGATATGCAAAACAGTGGCTGGGATTTCCAGAAGGTGAGCCAAAATGCTGCGAAGCCTTAGTAAAGTTGATGATAACATTGTGCTTAATAATATGATTTCTCAACACTTTAGAAAATATAATTGCTTCTCCAAACATCAGACATAAGTACTACTTTGAGACTAACTACAAGGCTTATCATAGAGTAAGGAACTGTGTTTTCTGCTTACCAACTGAGTCTAACCTGTGGAGAATGCCTTGTCACTAATCACTAACGTACAATTATAACAAGAACTTGGATGGAGACAAGGCACAAATACAACAACAACAAAAGATCAAACAAAGGAGATAAATTCAATCTGTTCAGAAGGATAACATATACTAAACATTTAGTCTTGGCAAAGTTAATTTTCCAATTTTGATAATGAAACTTTATAATTGAAATATTCATCATATTAAAACAGAGCTCTGCTTGTTCATATCCAGGATTTTCCTGAATCATCTAGGTCTTTACCCTTCCCTTCCCCTC
This sequence comes from Elephantulus edwardii, assembly GCF_000299155.1. NCBI lineage: Eukaryota > Metazoa > Chordata > Mammalia > Macroscelidea > Macroscelididae > Elephantulus > Elephantulus edwardii. The sequence goes on along the minus strand of NW_006399889.1, from coordinate 4,915,180 downwards.
AGCCTTACAGTGTATGTCTCAGAAGAGAAGAAGAAGATTGTCAAATTAACAATTCCATGAGGAATTTTCACTTAACTGGTGGAAAGACAACGAAAAAACTGAAAGGAGAAAACAAGGAGGAATAAGAATGAAATAGTGCAGAAACGTGTGCTATGAAAATAGACACATGCCAGTCTTTGATTATCTGTGGTAAAAGATTAAAAAAGATAAAATTTGGCAGTTCTGTATTTTTAATAGATCATCAGTCAGAAAGAAAAAAAAGATTATACTGAACTTGTAGGTTGTTATATGCCATCAAGTTGATTCTGACTCATGAAAACCCTACATGAGGAGAGTGAAGCCACCCAGTAGGATTTCCTTAGTCTGCAATCTTTATGACAATGAACTGATAACTAGTGACTCCTGCAGAGTCACTGATAGATTTGAACTGCCAAACTTAGAGTTTGCAAACAGGTACTTTAACCACTGTGTCACTGGGGCTTCTTCAACTTGTGTAGAAAGTATAAAAAGATGTGAAATAACAATGAAGACTATGTCAGTGCCGTGGAGTCGACTATCAGAACCTTGCTCTGTTCTGTGCCATCACCACAATCTCTACAGATTCAAGTTCATTGTTGTAATCATTACTGTTGTGACGATAGACATAGATTATGGTTAGAGACTCTAACTGAAGATTATTGACATAGGAAAAATAAAATTCCTGAATAGGTTTGAAAGCAAATGCTTGGATAAACTATGACTGGGATGTGGGTAAATTCCCATGTACACTGAAACTGCAACTAAGGTCCCACTGAACTTTTCTGTGTTCAGTGTGAGGAATAGACAAAAGAAAAGATGCAGCACACGTTTTTTATTAACAGCAGGTTTGTGTGCAAGACAGTTTTTGTAAAAATTTCACTGGCTAAAGGAAAATGTTCACAAATAACGAAGATAAAGGAAATAACTGATTTCTATATCAAAATCTGTGCATTTTCAATTTTGGAGAAGTGAGTGATCCCCTTCCTCCCAAAAAGGTCCCTACAAACACACAAGCATCATCTGAGAGTAAATAGAAGAGGAAAGAATTGGAAGGGAGCCATGGGGCTGGAAGACCTATAATTATCTGCAGCATCCATTGATATGCACCAACTGTACTGGATACAAGGCACACTTTACATAACAAAACAACAGTAACCGTGATACATACATACAAAATTATGTTTATTCTTTGTTGCGATTTTCTTTGTGCATAACATTTTCACTGGCTTTTTTTGAGCCTGTGAGAGGAATCAAATTATGCTTATTAAAAATATGTGTATTTCTGGAGGGATATGCATTCCTATAACCTTCATTATGATGCTCTTAATTAACCAATATGCCTCATAATAAAGTATCTAGCTGTCACCAAAATCAACACTTTTCAGTTATTAATAGATTAAGGAAAGAATGTTAATTTCTTCAAGCTCCATTTCATTTGGTCTCATTACTTTAAGAGCCAGATGGTTACAGGGCTGGACCTGTCAACAGTTACTGTGAGGAAGAATACATTCAGAAACACCAAACTGAAGCATGAATAACAGCTGAAAAAATGAATTTCAAGGTAGGCATGCACAACGTACAAAGCAGGGCAAAAGTTATTCTGCTGAGGAATAGAGAAAATTATAAAGAAGATACAGTTTAACTGATGCACCCCCCTTAAACGTCCTCCTTTTCCTTCTTCCTCTTTAACTTTCTCCCACCCCCCAAATAGCAGCCACGCAGGGCTCCAGCTGTGTCTCATAACATCGCTCCATTTTTCAGGTGCCCAACTATTTCTCTTGTTCCTCACACTGCCAGAATTTGACAGATCTCCTACACTGCCATTTGATTGATGACGTCTTCTTGGAAGACACAGTAATACCACCAACGGCTAATTTTCTCAACATGTTGTCTTTTCTGATTTAAAAAATTCTTTCTTAGTTCTTCAAAAGGATGTCACCCTGAAGGACAGACGTCTCCAGCTTTATGCTGCTCCCAAGCTACTCTGTAAAGAACCATATTTTTAGGGGTGCCAAAGTGGTATGACTTATTCTTTCACCATATCTTAAACATTGAGTGAAACAACCTCTATGTTTCTTTCCAACTTCTTAGTTCTATCATTTGGTTATTCAGCCAAGTGATGGTCAGTGATCAAAGCTAAGAGACAGGAAGATGGAATCATAGATCATTTTTTTTTTTTTTGGTGAAATGCCTGTGCTTTCAAGTTTGTCATTTGCTCTAAATACATCACAGTTTCTGTCATCTGTCAAATAGGGTCAATATTTTCCCCTTGTAAAATATTTTCCCCTTGTAAAACATTTTGTGATGTTCTTGTGTGAAATGTTTGTTATACAACGTGTGTGACTATGTCTCAATAACTCTCATGGCACTGTTTTCTCATCACTCTTAACCAGATATGTGCCTCAATTCCTGCCACCTAGTGGACCTAATGCAATCTGCAACCTCCTTAAAAACAAACAAACAAAAACCAAAAAGAAAACAAACCAAAAAACGCTCCTTGAGAAAGTGGTTCTATTCTATCTTGGGTGGGGAACAGGGAGGTTAAAAAAGCACAAATAGCACAGATATGCTGATTTTATATCAATACCTATAAGCCTAGCAACTAAAAATTATGGTCTTGCAGCACATGAAAATATCTTAGACTGTTATAAACAATACAAGTCACAGATAAGAAACTAAGGAACAATAAGAATTTGAAGGACTGTATACGGTCCTAGCTGTTCTTTAACCAGCCCCACATTGAAAAATCTGAGACACCAAACCAAATCCAGAGCTGGCTTTTAGGCTTATAAATACTGTTATATTAAAGTAGCTATTTAAAAAAGCTTTAATTCATCTGTCTATTATGCAGTAATGTATTATTTACTGAGGATCTATCTACTATGTTCCAAGTCCTAGTCTAAGTTTCAGAGAAACAGGGTGAAAATGCATATCATCGAGTGATTATTTTAAATACTCTGTTTCCAATAATTCACGTGCATTGTAATCTGTAGTGAGCTGCACTGCTAAGCTAACCCAGACTTCAAGTCTCTGGTGGTTCAAGTTCAACAGCAGTTCCACAGTAGTAAGATAAGCAGTTTCCTCCAGATACGAATCACAGCTTCAGAAACCTGATAGAATCACTCTAAGTTGATACTAACTGGATAGCAGTGAGTTTGAGTTTTTTTAATAGTGACATTATAAAACTAACATTCACTCATGTAATTCTTTTATTTTCAACATACATACATGTGTTTGTGTGTATATATCCATATACATTGGATAAGATTACTGAATATCCCTTAGACTGCCAAGAGAACAAACAGATGTCTTGAGGAGTATCACTGCTGATATCAAGTGGATAGAGGTTGAGAGCAAAGAGAAGAATTAGAACTCCAGAACACTTAATTGTTGCTCGCAGCACAAGAAATAATTGTTCAGACAGAAAAAAGGAATACTGCATGGTTTAAAATCAGGAAAGGTATGTGTCTGAACAGCATTCTTTCATTATACTTGTTCAGTCTGAATGCAGAGCAAATAATCCAAGAAGTGAACTATATGAAAAAGAATAAGGTATCAGAATTGAAGAAAAACTTAGCAACAACCTTCTTTATGTAGATGGTACAACCTTGCTTTCAGGAAGTTAAAAGGTCTTGAAGCATTTACTGAAGAATATTAAAGACACAGAGTAGCTGACAAGTTTGAACTACTGACCTTTTCATTAGCAGACAATGCTTCCGCATTGTACCACCAGGACTCCTAAGAGTGCCTAAACTGTTGCTATTTATTCTCCATCCATAGGCTGAATCCTCTCTTTTGTTTCCCTCTGCTGTCTGGGAACACTGTGATTCTTAACTTTCTTTTAGGGAGTTCTTATGGTCTAGTCCATAGTGAATTTTCTAATCCAAAGGTCACAGCCTGAATCCACCAGTTTTTTCTCAGGAAAAAGATAAACAATCTCCTCCCATGTGATTTATAGTCTTGGAAACCCAATGGAGGGTCAGCTATGAGTTACTTTGAATTTAATGACAATAAGTGAAAAGGAGTTCTATCTTTTTCCTTTGGTGCTAATCCTGAGACAAATATGTCCCAGGTTTTTGTAATGAGGTTCTGGTCTTGATTCATGTTTCTCAATTTCCCTTCCAGTAAACTGTCTCATCTTGTGTCCTCACTGCGTGCCCTATTCTGATGGGTAACAATATATATATTGAGTTTTTCAACTTTATAGATACTTTCAAATTCTATGTTGTAAAGGGTTTGTTTGCCTTTACACTGCAAATCTATGCTGTACAGGGTTTGCCTGGACTGCATCTGTGCTTAGTTTCTCAGATCTCATAGCCATTGCCAAACCAATCAGCTCCCCTTCCCATGTGCCAGTTTGATTCAGTAAACAGGTCTAATTACACACTCCTGCTTTTATCCACCAGGCTTATCTTATTTAGGTATAAATAAGCCAGTTGTGTTGACGACGGAAGTACTTTGAAAAGGAACAATATGTAGTGGCTTCTGGGTTAAATTTCAAAGTGTATTTTATGAGCATTAGAAATACTAGCGTATTGGATAGTGAAAACAGTAGCATCCTCAGCTGCCATCGAAGCAGAGTTCCACTATGGAGCATAGTTCTACTCACACACATATGCGTTGCAATGAGTCAGAACTGACGTCACAGCAACAGGTGGTTATAAGTGTTATTTACTATAATCCTCTTAGCATGCTAGGAAGTAGAGCTGCTGCTCCTGTTACTCACATATTTGAAAACTGAGGTCCAGAGAAGGCATGGAACTTATCCAGACACACAAGGGCAAGGCTCAACAGTATTGTTATATAAAACATCAAATGCTAATTTGAGGTAGAATCTGCCCCTTTCTGAATCTTGTGCTCTGTCTTCTTGATCATCACACTAAGCTCTTCGTGGTTGTAAAAGGTGTAAATGGTATTGGTGACATACTTTCAAAAAGTTTTCCAGGAAGATGTTATATTTGGTTCAAGAATTAGATGATATAAAATATTAGCTGAAATTTGATATAATTATGAAATATTGCTATAAAACAAAATATTTTAGAAGCTTGTACTTGTATGTGTGTGTATATATATCTTGTTGGAAGTATTTTTCCTTAGCATCTGCTTCTCTCAACCCATAAAACATACTCTCCTACACAATTTACTCATACTTCATTATGCCTTCTTATTAAATATTCTTGTTTTCTTTTGAACTAACTGTTCTCTAGAGTGCTACTGTCATATCAATCATGTTAAAAATCCCAAGATGAAACTTGACAAAGAATTGGAATTTTGAGTTGGTTTTTAAGTTCATGTTAATCTGAGGAAAACAGGATAGTCGGGGAAGTGTTTCTTGAAGACCTTTGCAAACACGGTAGACTTCCATTTTTTCCCCATGGAAAGTCAGACAACTTTCTGAATTACAACCATGTGACTTTAAATACTAAGATGCACCTGATCTAAACCATGGCATTTTTATTGCTTTATATGTATGTGGAAGTTGGCAAGTGTTTTTATTATACTACGCACTAAGATTAATAGTACATTATTAGTCAGAAGCCTCAGGTTGACATAATCATGACTATGCATCCAGTTACATAAATCCTAAATGTCTGCTGTTAATAGCTCCATCCACGCCTCAGTTCTCCAATTTTTCTGTGGTCTTTTGGGTTCTGTGAAAAGATTTGCCAGAAGGTCAGAAACTCAGACTCATCAGGAGAAAGACTCACATGACTGTAGATATGCAGGCTCTTTTTGTTTTTGCAGAAATTGGTGAGCAATGACCCAAGCTGGATGCCAATGAATGCTTAAACATAGTCATGTGGCCGTTTCTGTGTTGATATTTTCACACACAGCCCAGTGTGGCAAGTGCCCTCTCATACTGATCCCCCAGCTATTGCTGATATTGTAGACCGTGCTGATTTGCAAGTCCATGTGTCCTCAATTAAGGTAGTTGGAGACCACAGGGACTTTAAAAAAGCCAACGTTAGACTTACACCACAGTAAAGACGACCCAAGAAGAATTGCTAGCTTTGAATTATGTTAGTGAAAACTATTACATAGACCATGAAATATAAACACCCAAAACCCCACAAACCCCAAATAAATCTGTCTTAAAGGAAACACAATTAATGTGCTCCTTAAAGACAATAATGGTGAAACTTTATTTCACTTATTGTGGACATGAGATTAAGAGTTACATGTCCTTAGAAAAAGACATGCTAGGAAAAGGAGAGTTAAAAGAAAGAGAGGAAGACTCTCAACGAGATGGCATGATATAGTTAATAGAACAATGGGCTTGAGCTTGGTTCAGATTTGATATTCTTAGTCCCTAAAGCTGCTAGGGGTCATTTTTTGTTTGTTTTGTTTGTTATGTGCCGTCGAGTCCTTTGCGACTAATAGCGACCCTATGCAAAACAGCCCTAAACCCTGCTCTATCCTGCGCCAACC